>NC_137017.1:25836612-25846612 GCF_032717465.1 Coenobita brevimanus
CTACCTACTTCCCTGCCTACCCCCCTGCCAATCCCCCTGCTTATCTCCCTCCCTACCAACCTACCTACCTCCCTGCCTACCTTTCTACCTACCTCCTTGCCAACTCCCTACCTACTAAGTATATACCTCCCTGCCTACTATCTCCTTGCCAAAGTACCTTCCTACCTAACTTGCCTGCCTATGTACTGTACCTGGCGTGCCTATATAGCTAACTATTTCCCTACCTACGTTCTTATCTTCGTTCCTCCCTCCGCCACCATCTAATGAGGTAGGAACACAGTCAAGCATTTAATTTTTTGCGATTTGCCTATTTCTATTGGTTGCATCAAAATATTTCTGAGGCCATATATTACCACATTATGAATACCTTGCCTAATTACATCAGTGTTATGCCAAGACCTTTGTAAATGAAGACGTTTGCTTTGTTACCTAGACCTTTTTATATGTTACTGAGATCTTGCGGTTGCTCCGAGCCTATCCACTACTCAAAGGATGGCACTCCGTCACGTGGAGAGGATTGATTTGACACCTCAGTCGTAATAATCGGTTCATAACTACGGCCTGAAGAGCGATAATGTACAGACCGACAGACGGTAAACCCTCATCTTGGCTCAATCGTGCGAGGCCATCGTCTCTATCATTAGGACCTAGAGTTGAGAGGATCATGAAAGCGCAAGCATCTAGCAATAGAGTATTATTAAAGATTGTGTGCCCTACCTGTTGTGTGAAGGTGTGTTCATCCACTCTGCAGCGTCACTTATAAATTTGTAAAGCAACAGTGTTATGAATGAGTTTAGGTCAGCAGTGTTAGTTATGCTAACGTTTTTAGTCCAGTAGTGTATTTCTTTTTATTCTTGTTATCAACAAAAAAAATTATTTACATCAAGAAAGACATTCAATTCGAGGTGGGATGGGGGGTAGATATTGTCCTTCTTCTACCTTCAGTATCAGGGTGCTCTTCTAATAATACTATAGCAGTAGCCGTGTGTGTGTGTGTGTGTGTGTGTGTGTGTGTGTGTTTATTTTGGGCAGCCGAAACTACACATTCAAATCGCACCAAAATTGGCACAAATGGCAAAAAATTAGCTAATGTGAAAAAACTTGGTCCCAACATGATTGAAAAACTTTTACTATATTTAATGAGCAATCACATTTTGACCAAAAAAAAACGCCGCTCCTGGCGCCCGGCATAGGATCTCCGTAGAATTTTTTGCCCACAGCACAACTAAGGTATTTCGGACTTGCGTTCGGACAACTTGGGTTCCATTCCCGAAGGTGCAAATAACACAATCAATTAGTTAGCTGCAAAAAATCCAAGTGACAACGTTACACTAGAACAGCAAATAAACGCGAGAGCCCTCCGCAGGAGCAAGTACGAGGGGCCCGAAGGGCCCACGTGCACTTGTGTAAACTAAATACAATCGAGGAGCACCAGCAAAGACATAAGTATGACGTCCTCTAGCCAGTGGTTTAGTCAGGTCTTCAAAAATAGGGGGGGCGGGAGGGGGCAAGGTTTATTATGGCAGGATCCACTGATTCACACTGTTCAACAGATATTCCCCAAAATTCTGAAATGAGGGCACAATGGGAGAGCCAGGGATTTGACTGGGGGGTCCCGCCCCCCCCCACACCCTCCCGTTGCTACTGTATGCCACTGCCTCTGACTGAAGGTTTTACACTTGCATGGGGCTATAGAAATAGCAAGAACAGTTAAAAAAGAAAGAAAGAAAGAAGGAAGGAAGGAAAGAAAGAAAGAAAGAAAGGATAAAAGAAAGAAAGAAAGAAGGAATGAAAGAAAGAAAGAATAAAAGAAAGAATGGAAGAAAGAGAGGTTTGAGGGAATGAAAGAAAAAGAAGGAATGAATGAAAGAAAGAAAGAAAGAATGAAAGAAAGATGGAAGGAATGAAAGAAAGAGGGCATGAATGAAAAAGTCACATTATTGAGACGTTAACAACTTCACAACGATGATGTCTTTTATATAAGTTTTTGCTTTTTTCAGGCAATTCCATTCATGCTTTTCAAACTGGAAGGGTTAGATATAACCTTCATTAATTCCATCGCTCCTAGGGCTGTGCTAAGCTAAATAAAATCAGTTAATTGTGGAAACAATTAAATAATGGTGACATTCTCAGGTAGACGGGATTGACATTGGCTCTACACAAACACACTAATTAGGCGACCGTGAGACAATTTTACTCCTCTGACGGAAATTCTGTGGTCCTTTCACTTTAAGTTTGGTCCTAATTTTCGTTGTTTTTTTCTCTAGTAACTCAAAAGCAGGAAATGTCTATATAATTGCTCTGTATCTTTCTATATCACTTCTTCGTGACTAGCACCTTAGTGCTAATCTCTTGTTACACCTCGATATTTAAGGCGGAGAAGCGGCAATTTCAGGCCAAGTTAAAGTAAAATAAGGATGGTAGGCTAATCAGAGGGTTAAAGCTACTTAAGAACTTAAAAAATTGTTCTGTAATTAGGTTCAGATTCCAAATAGCTTTAGAGATTTCGTATAACCTCTACTTTAGCGATTTATTTTCTCCGTGGCACATCAACGTCTTCTTGCAAGTTACTGATGCAGACCTTGTTGATACGAGAAGATCGAAATAAGTATGGGAATATTGCAAGCTACTGTAGGTCATATTAATTCGAGATAAAATGAATAAAAAAGAGTGTTAATGTGTAATATAAAAAATAAATCGCCAAGGAGAAGGTGCAAAGAAGCCTTATATTCTTTCTGGAGTACGTGCCTTACCTAGAAGAAAATACAAGGGAGCCTTCTAAGTCTAAGGGAATGCGATCCAGGGAGGGAGTGTTGGGATGAGATAGGAAAATGGGAGGAGGGGTGGAGAGAAAGTGAGGGAAGACAATGGGAAGCGAATAGTGTTTTGAGAGAGAGAGAGAGAGAGAGAGAGAGAGAGAGAGAGAGAGAGAGAAAGGCTGCGAAACAGAGAGGTGGATGAAAATATTATTAATGTGGATGATAATAACGAGTATCATTGCGAATAAGACTGAGAATTGATTGAGAATAAGGCAGATATTAAAAGTACCAATAAGCTGGTGAAATAAATAAGAAGTGAGGTGGTGGCGACCATCATCCACTCATTTGATGTAGTGCTGCCTACTTCCTTAGCTTTTATCATTCTTTTTCCGTGCCTGCCCTCCTCTCTTCCTATTTCTCCTATCTTTCCTGTCACTTCTTATTCCTTTTCTTTCCTTTACAGGTGGCTTTACATTGAGTGACAAGCCAAATGGTTTCCTGTAAGCCAAGAAACCATTTACAACGCTGGGTGGTAACCATATAACCAAACCATACGTGCTCCCTACGTGTCAACAAGTGGGTTGGTGGAGGGTTGGTGCCCCTCCCTGTAAAACAAATAACTCAGTGTCAAATGGCCACCCTTTACGGGATTATGGTGTCTGGCAATAGATAGATAGATAGATAGAGACCGAAAATAAGACTTAAGGCTGAGTGGTGAGACTGAGAATGAGACTGATAACTGACTGAGAATAAGACTGAAGATAAGACTGATAATATAATGGGAGTAAGACTGAAAGTAAGACGGAGCATAAGACTAAGAACAAAACGAAAACTGAAGAACTAGATTGATAATAAGAGTGCACGATGACTGAGAATAATAATCAGCATAAGTTTGAATGAGCTAAGATTGTGAAACGAAACTGATAGACTGAGCCTGTGAATAATACTGAAACTGAGAATTAAAAAAGGTGTTGAGAGTAAGATTGTAAGAGTAAGTATAAGACAGAAAATGAGAGGTGAGATTAATGGGTACGACTGATTGCCAAGATTAAGTTGTAAGTTTGGGATGCCACTGCAGTGAGGTGGAAATGGAGGAGGGGGAGATGAAGGGGAGTGGGGCAGTAGGGTGGGTGAGGATTTGGGTGTGGAGGTGAGGAATAGGAGAGTGAGAGAGAGAGGATGCGTGTGGGTGTTAGGGGAGCGGAGGGTGTTTGTGGGGGGGGGGGAGGGGAGACTGTACGTGGAGACTAGGAGAGGGTTTGGTGTGAGTGGAGGTGGAGGGAAGGGTGTGTAAGAGGGGTTGGGGAGGGGAGGGTGTGTGTGAAAAGTTGGGGAGGGGAGGGTGTGTGTGAGTGGTTGAGGAAGGGAGGGTGAGGGTAGGGTGAAAGTAGTGTGTGTGGTGAGGGGTGGGGTGGAGGAGGGTGTGTGTGAGGGGTGGGAGAGGGTGTTTGCGGGGTAGGGGAGAAGAAGGTGTGTGTAAGGGGTAAGGGAGAATATGATGTGTGTGTAGGGAGGGGGGAGAAGGTTGAGGTGTGTGTGGGTGAGGGAGGGGATGGGGGACTGAGGGATTGGAGGGTATTCAGTGTGTCGTGATTAATGATCTTGGCAGGATAATATTTACAGGTACAAGGTAATCAGTTAGGGACGCCGGGGGGAAGGACAGCCAGGACCAGAGGAGATTTAAGCCCCTTCAGTACCAGGCGGCTCCCTGGAACTCTTCACTAAGATGGTCTTATTCCATTTTCGCAACTTTCAGACCATTTTATTCAGCTTTGGAGTGACTTGTCGAACTGGTGAAGCTAGATTTATCTCTCATTAACCCCTTTAGATCGAGAGGCCTTTCCAAAAATGAATAAAATCGCCCCCAAACAGCAAAAATAAACAACCAATTAAAGTGACATGAGATTCAAGAATTTAACCCAAGGAAAAACGTTTTCCGGTAACAAGATGACGTTAGATATAGCCAAATGGTACAGTACAGCTGCTTTCTACTTAGGGTCTTACTTGGTGTGAGTATAATTGTGTGAAAATAGAAAATCTAACAAACTGAATAACATCGTAATGAATGTGTTCAGGAAGACTATGAATAACGCCTTCACGACAAGAGGTGATGCTGCAGAGGGACGCCTTCACGTGGTGCTATCGATATCACCATACGGCTCGGCTACCTTGCTATACAAACGTCACCCAAGTACTTCCCATTCCCCCGAGAAGAGGATGATGTGGACTGCAAGAGAAGGGAAACTTAAACCTGCAGTCCACCGGGTTCACGTTTCCCATAGCTGGGTAAAATGGCGTGACTATAGCAAAAATATAACAAATGACGTCCTTGTCCAAAACTGATTAACCCCTTGAGTACGATTTCTTTATTATAATCTTACTACTGACAACCGATTATAGGAAGAAATCTGTCCTACTTGAGTAATGAGATATAGCTTCAATAACCTTCAGTACCAAGGGCTTCTAAGATGAAAAGAGTCAGTTCGTTGCAGAAAGAACAGACTAAAAGAAAAGGTCATGGTTCTATTGGGTTAAGAAATAGCTGCCATATATAATACTTCTTGAACTGCTACATATAAAATAAACTAGTGAGAAAGAAGTGCCAGTGAGAACACGACATAGCCAGAAATTCAAAGCTGATTAAATATTGCCAGACAAATTAAGCAAAAACAAGATTACCTGACCGTGACTAGGATAATCAGTGTGAGAGTCGAGTGGAAGAAGGACTGGGGGGCAGAAGCAGAGGATAACGTACCTTTTCTTGTTTGGGACAACTCAGATAATATATTACAGACGCCAGACGAGTTTATTCAGCTGAGAGCGAGTCAAGGTAACGAGGTTAATAATTCTCCATTGGTTTGTTCCAGCTGATTCGAGACATTTGAATCAGCTTAGAGGGGTGCTTTAGCAGTGAAGGGGTTATTGAAGGCTGTGTATAACCCCTTCAGGACATGGTGATGGAGAGGAACGCCTTCACGTGATGGCACTGACATAAATGAGCTGCTCCACTGCCTGGTTATACAAACGTCCCTCAGCTTTCTATCTCCTTAAGGAGGATGACGGACCTAAGGGGGACAACTTCACCCTGCGCTCCACTGGGTTCCCTTACAGATGAGCATGGGGTTGCTACTACTGCTACTACTACTACTATTACTACTACTACTACTACTACTACTACTACCAGTACTATTATTACCACCATTACCATTGCTACTGCTACCAACACTACTACTTCAGTGCATCTTTCCTCAGCAGAATTAAATTGTGTGAAGGTAGCAGGAACGAGCTAAACTAAGACGTGCTAGCAATGAAGCGGTGTTAGGATTTAGGTCAGCACCAGAGGATGATTAATGACGCCTACCCACAACTGCCTCCTTGATAGACCCCCCCTTAATGACCTCGATAGATGGACTGATAGATACACGATTAATTACCTGGTTATGTGAATATTTGGTGATAGATGATGTAATTCTTCAGTTCGTTGGTGTATTTTTATTTTTGCTACGATAGGAGGAATATATTTGCGATGAGATGGGCCTCTTATCGAAGAGTTAATTAAGATAGCAGGGTGTCATGGGACTTGATGTGCTATACTCATTTTCCTCTAACTTGGCCTAAAATTGCCATCTCTCCACCTTGAATACCTAGTTGCAACAAGAGATTTGACGCCAGAATACGATACAAGTTATGAAAAAGTGCTATGGAAAGGATGTAAGCAACAGTATAGTTTATAATGGCACTGGGCTACGTGAAGGAAGTTGCAAAAGGAGAAAAACCTGGGCAATGTAAAGGTAAAATTATTGTAACTTCAGGAGGTGAATTTTGGGCTGATTTTTAGTAAATATCAAATGCAATATCAACTTTTATTTATTTATTCTTTTAATAGAAACGAGGGGGAGGGATATTTGAAGCGGTGGGATAGAAGGAGAAAGGAAGAAGGTTCGAAAGACAGTCGAAAGTGAAAATTGGTGGGCTTTCAACCATGATAAAAGTACAATTACTGGTGTCATTATAGGAAAATATAGTCGTCCTCATGATTCACCCACAAGATCATCGGTATTTGCAGATCCATAGCAGTTTAAAATTGGACCCATTTTGATGTAGCAATTCGTTTACTCAATCGCCATAGAATCACCCTCAGAAATAAGTACGTCCACTCACCACACCTCGATCCAGTTCATACAGTCATATCATCATCATCGTCATCGTCATCAATTTCAACATCATTACCATCATCATCTCACTACACCTCGATCCACTTCATGCAGTCACAATCATCATCATCATCATCATCATCATCTTCATACTAAACACTATCGTCATTCCCATCATCATCATAGATACTGATATCAAAACCATAGGTAAATGCACCACTACCACCACGACCACCAGTAACAACATCACCACTACCACCATTATCACCACCATCATCGTCATTCACCACCATTCTTAACTAAACCATCACCACTTTCCCCACAACCATTACCATCATCGCGAATAAATTCACTAACATCCGCACCACAACTTCAATCACCCTTCTATCATCATCACAGTCATCATCATCACTACCATCACAATCACACACACAATCACCACCATCACGAAACCTCACAGTCCAATGGTTTTCCCCAATAACTCAGGGCAGTAACAGGAAATGGAAAAAAAGAAAAAAAAAAGAAAATGAAAACATGAGAGTGCTTCCCAATTCAGGTCGCATCAAAGCTTTCCAACTCTTGCATATTACAAAGGAAAAAAAGTTGGTATCAATTTCACCCTAACTACTCTCCAATACACCGAGCTCTCTCTCTTTCTCTCTCTCTCTCTCTCTCTCTCTGGTTCATCCTTAGCCTATAGCATATTATGAAGGGAAAATAGGTGTTATTTTTTCAACCTAACAACTCTCTGAATAATTTTCTTCTCTGTTGGTTTATTTTTTACATCGCTGTTGCTAATTTTTGAAGGGTTTATTCAGCATTCCTTTTGAGCTAGATCAATATATAATAACATAAGTAAAGAAATATATACATTCCTCACTAACAACCTCACAAACCTGTGTGTGTGTGTGTGTGTGTGTGTGTGTGTGTGTGTGTGTGTGTGTGTGTGTGTGTGTGTGTGTGTGTGTGTGTGTGTGTGTGTGTGTGTGTGTGTGTGTGTGTGAGAGAGAGAGAGAGAGAGAGAGAGAGAGAGAGAGAGAGAGAGGCAACACAACTAACCTCAACAGTAAATGTTTCCTGAAGAAATTTGGGGAGAAATATTCTCTCTCTCTCTCTCTCTCTCTCTCTTTGTTTGTGTACATGTGTATACATGTATGAATGTTCTTGTGAACGCTTATAAGCTTTTGTGCATGTGTGTGTGTGTGTGTGTGTGTGTGTGTGTGTGTGTGTGTGTGTGTGTGTGTGTGTGTGTGTGTGTGTGTGTACTGTACGTGGATTCATATGCGTGGTAAATTGTGTGTATGTACGGGGAGAGAGGATGCGTGCGTGGGTGTGTGGTGACAGGGATTGCAAGTCTGTGTATGGGTGCGTATGTGTATATGTGTGTGAAGGTGCCTGTGTGTACATGTGTATTGTTATATGTGTGTGCGTATCTGGGGGAGCATTTATTTCCGTACATCTCTCTCTCTCTAATATATATATACATATATATATATATATATATATATATATATATATATATATATATATATATATATATATATATATATATATATATATATATATATATATATATATATATATATAATGTGTGTGTGTAAGATCACCCCACAGGAAGATGTACCCTTTCTCTTTTGAGTTCAGTTACATCCGCCAGTGGGTAGGGAAGCGGGGGTGGCAAGGTAATGCGCGCACACACACACACACACACACACACACACACACACACACACACACACACACACACACACGCTCGTTACCCTCTCACTCAATATTATCGCAACTATCACTATCGTTAAAACCATCGGTAATTAAAGTGAGGGCTGTTTCCAGGTTTTAGGGATAGTGAGGAAGTATACAGGCAGATTCACTTGTACAAAGGAATCCAGTATTGTGGAGGGTGTGAAGAGAATGCATACAAATATTAAGATGATAACGCACAAAACTGCCTGAAGGGTGCTTTTCCCTGTGCCTCCCAAGTTAATTAAATTTATGTTTAAATGTGTTGGTATATATTGGGTTTAGTGAATACATCATAGTACATTTGAGCGCAGTATATGGTTCTGGATATGTTTAGATACGATATATTGCTGATGTGAGGAATTTGGAGGGTCCGGCACTGTATCTAAAAATATGGTGATCCAGGATAGGGATTTTTAAGTGTATTGTGTGTGTGTCAATGTATCCTCCATAGTAGTCTTGTCCTCAGTCGTTAGGATACTCCAGATTGGGTTCTTCTGTTACAGAGCCCAGTAACACAGGTGGGAGCTGGAGACGGGGCTGACGGGAACTTGTGCGGAACAGAGTGAGGGTAGGCGCAATGACAAGTACGTATGCGCCAGTGGAACAAGACAGAAGGTTGCCCTCGTTTCTAAAGCGTTTAGTGGACTAGATGACAGGCTAGAACACGACCTGAAGGCTTACTTTTGGGCGTTCACTAAGCTGAGCACATTAACCTGAGTCAGCGGCTTCCCGGGTCGTCACGATTGTTGATTTCAGTGACTGGGTATCCGTGGTGAGGCGCCGACTAGAGGGTTCTGTCTCCAAGCAGGAAAATGCTCGCAAGATGACCATACCACTTTACCTATAGACATGTTCTCGTTGAGCCCAGATTCCTTTCACCGCTTCTGGTGTTGTCCCTCTCAAAGAACAATGCAGAGATAGCTATCAGGTAGGTAGAAACAAAGGCTTTTGTGGACGTGAAGCAGAGTAAGGTCACGCCAGCTATCCTTGTCGCTTCCGTCCTCTACCGCAGACCCCAGAGTAGGTGGACTAGACATGGTTGTGCTGCGGAGAGATGCAGGAAAAAAATATCGTCCCCGGATTTCAACCTTGTTTCTGGATTCACATGAAAGGATTTTTTTCTTCCGCACCTTCATTACAACTGTGGTTACCATCAGTACCATCACTACCACTATCATCATTAGTATAATCATCTCTCCTACTACCATCACATCCACAATACTGTACCTACATCCTTCACTACTACCACTACCATAGTTACATCTCTCACCACCACCACCACCACCATAGCTACATCTAACACTACCACCATCACAACTACCATAACATCTAGCACCACCACTA
>NC_137017.1:25851612-25889112 GCF_032717465.1 Coenobita brevimanus
ATAAATAAGAAAAATAAGTATATAAATAAACATAAAAATTAATATGAAATTAAGAAGTCAAATAAATAAGCACAAATAAAAACTAAATAAATAAAGGGGGCACTAAGATATACAGTGTCTTTCGCCCAATAAACCCTCTGCATCGTGAACAGTTTCCATGATGCAACTGGCAGAGGTTTGTTCATTAACATGCAAGCCGGTGCACGGGTTGCAAAACACTACGACTGTGAAACTTGCCGCTGAACAATATTCCACGGTTGGCATATTATTTGCTTCATAACTGGATGGATGTGTATGCTCCCACGTGAATGATATCGTTCGACAAGAATTTTGACATGCAATTTACATCACAATTCTGAGATTACACCAAGCGTGAAATTATGGCAGCTACTATTCCAGGAACCATTGGTATATCAGTTACAATTCTGATCAACCCCGACAGTACGATGACAGTGTTTTTTTCTTGTTGCCACCGTTTGATATTTTGTTTATCTTAAGAGAGAACCCTGATAGTGAAAGGGACAATGGAGGCTCCGAATTCTCTTTATGTTTCAGTAATATCTCTTGCGGTGAATGTAATCGTCAAAACCTAGCATATACAATTATATCATCGATGTGAGAGTGTTTCCAGATGCTTGTGATGTGAACTGGCTTTTTGTTGTCATATAAAGTATTGATGTATTAACCCTGTGCAGCTGATGGCCTGCTATGTTTGTGTGTGCGCAGAGTAAGTGCACCGCATTAGTTCAACTGGTGGTGGTGTCAGGTGCTGGAGAGGGATGCCTTCACGTTGTGGCGCCTATGTAACTGGGTAGCTCTACTGCCCGCCTATACAAACATCTCAAAACTCTCTCTCCCTAACCCACCAAAATGGAGGATTGTGGATTGCAGGAGGACAGCTTCAGCCTGCACTCTACTGGGTTAACATTTTCAGACGAACTTGAGGCAAAAACAACCACTATTAATCTTCCGTTTTACGTTGGCTGACACAAAGCGACTTTAATTAAGTGAGGGCGTATCACAACAGCCGGAGTTTTATTAGTCTGTCACGGCTGCATCAACTTTATTGGTTTACTTTGGGGGTGAGTCAACGGCCTTTGAGGTTAACCCATGGAGGTCAGGACCAAAATTTTCCTTGTATCCTTACCACGTCCTGACGATTTTGTTCAACTTACACTCTTGCTCATAGACTGGTTAGATAAAGCCATAATAAGCCACTTCAGCATAAAAGGTCTCAATCTAAAAAACAGTGCTTGGTAACAGCATCACTTTAAGCATATGTCACTCGATTTAATACCAGTTTTCTTTTTTCACATAATTATATTCAGTTCTGGAGAGATTTTTGAGCTGTATAAAATTCATTCTCTCTCTCTCTCTTACACACGGGGGTTTCAAAAATTTTTGTAAATGGTCTTAACAGAAAAGCGAGAGAGGTGTCTCGAGATTCCAGTGAGAAGTACTAAATGCACAGTAATTTTCACGTCAATCGACCCAGAAATAAAGGCGTGAGGTTGTCGTCGTCGTCGTCGTCGTCGTCGTAGTAATATTTGTAGCAGTAGTAGTAGCAGTCCCGAGATTCATCTGAAATGTGAACCCGGCCGACTGCAGGCTGATGCTGCCCTTCTTTTGCAGCCCACTATCCTCCTTTTGGAGGTTAGAGAGGGGACTGAGGGACGTTTGTGCACCCAGGCAGCTCCACCCCCCGGTCGTATTAGTGCCACCGCGTGAAGGCATTCCTCATCAGCACCAAGGTCGTGTCAAAGTGTGGTAATGAGAACGATAATTCCGACACCAGAACCAAGAAGAAAATGAGAACAATAACACGTTTTCTCATACGCAAAAGAAACAAAACTCACCGTTCTGAAGAAGCAGATGTGTTTTAGTGTTTTATATGTACTTTCAAGCTTCTTTACGGTTACAGTTTCCTTATACCAGAAAATATCCCTCAGTCTTTCCCAAGGAGCCAATTCCACACCTTCACACCCAAGTAATCTTATCTTGGGTATGTATTTTATATGCATAACAACTCGTTCCCTCCCGCTGCCTCTCGTCCAGCATAGGCAAGTGTTAATAAATGCATGTAACTGTGTATATATGCAGAGTTGTGCCGTGTCTACATGTCTTGCACAGCTGTCTTTCACCAATAAATGTTTCATGACTTTCCACAACAGCCTCACACACACACACACACACCAATACTCGCTGCCTCCCTAACTACCTGCTCTTCCTTCACTACTCTTCCCTCCTTCCTTCACACTTATTCCTTCTGCTTCGCCTTGACTTCCCCCTCTCTTACAGTCTCCAGTTCTTTCCCTTCCACATTCCTTTCCCTCTTACCTCCCTTTACTTTCCCATTCCCTTGTTTCACTCCCTTTCCATCTCTCTTCCCTACCCCCTCGCATTACTTCAACTAATTCTCTCTCTCTCTTCCACATCCTCCTGCCTTCCCCTGCCCACATAAACACATGTTTCCTCGCAACCAGTTTCCTCCTCTTGCTTTATACCATTTCTCTAATTCTTACTTCTCCTTTCCATTAGCTTCATTTCCTCTTCCTTTTACACACCCCTCCCTCCTTTTCTTCCCTTCTCTTCCTCTTCCATATTTCGCTCCCTCTTTCATTCCCCACTATCCACACGCTTCCCGTTACAATTGCTTCACACCCCTTTCCCACTCCTTCCTTACTTCTTCGCTTTCATTTTTTTTTCACTACAAAGACGTCATATTTATTCATCTTAGGGGAAAACCAACTACTGTAGGGATCTTTCAACGCATTTCTAGTCCCTCCAGTTCGAAAGTTCCCTCCAAGGTCGAAAAAAACAACAACAACAACTGTCTGGTAATAGTTTTAGTAAAAGAGAAAAGGTAATTTTACTGAAAGTTTTAAATTCAGTTCAGTTCCCTCCTCTCTCTCTCTCTCTCTCTCTCTCTCTCTCTCTCTCTCTCTCTCTCCACCCTTTTCTTATTCGTTCACACTTCATTTCGTTCACTCCACTTTCCTCCCTCATACACATCCTACTCCCTTTCTCTTCCTCCCTTCATTCCTCCCTCCACACTCCCTGCTCTTACTTCCATCTCTCTCCCTTTCTAATTTCTCTCCACCCTTCCCTCCCTCCCAGCATACACTCCCTCACCAACCAATCATCTTCCTTCTCAAACTTCACTCCTCATTTCTATCGCTTACACATTGCTTTTCCCCTTACTTCATTTTCTTTCCCTCCTCCTCACTTTTTTACTCCTTCTCTCTCCCACGGACACTCCATTCTCCTCCATTTTCTTCCTCCTGCATCATTACCCTCCTGATCTTTCCTCTCTCACGTATGCTCCCTCTCGACCTTCGCTCCTTCTCATGCCTCAGTACTCTTCGCTACCTCTGCTACATTACCTCCTCTTCCTCCACTTGCTTCCGTTCCCTCCTTCTTACACTAACTTTTTCCCTTACTTCTGTCCCTTTCTCTCCTGGCATATCCCTTCTTCATGCTTAGTTTCCTCTCTCTCCTCTTTCGAAAATCCTCCACTTCCTGGTTTTTTTCCGCTCTCTTACACATTTCATTTTTGTCTTTCTCACCGACTTGCGTCCCCCTTCCGCCCCCAGCCAGCCATCTTTTCTTGCATCTCTCCACTGTCCTACCTCTTCCACGCTCCCCCTTTCTCCTTGCTTCACTGCCCTCTTGCTCCCTTCCAATTCTCTACCTTTTTTATTTTTCCCTTCCTTCTCCCTTACACACCTCCATCTTCCCCTCCATAACATCCTTTCCCTCCCCAACCAACCACCTTCTCTTGCTTTACTCTTCTTTTTTCCCTGTTTCAGACTTCCCGTCCCTGCTTACACCCTTCTCTCCTTTTCTTTACATATTTCCTTTTCTTGTTTAACTCCCTTTCCCTCCCCCTTCTGAATTCTCTCCCTCTTTTCCTTAGTCATATTCCCTTCCCTGTTACTTTCTCTGGCGTTTATTTCCCTTCCCTTCCTCTTCCCCACACCCCATTCCTTTTCGTCATTCCCTTTCCCTCACCCCTCCTCATCCCCTCCCCTTACTTCACTCCTTGTCTCCCCCCCCCCATTCCAAGCTCCTTCCTTTTCTTCACTACCTTTCTCCTGCCTCTTAAAACCCCCCTCTCCCTATTCAATCTACTTTGCTCCCTCTTATATACTCCTTCACATGATATTACCCTCCCTCCCTCCCCCTTCCTTGTCCTGTACCCTTGCCTACTGTGTCATCCTTCCTTCTTAATCACCTCCTTCCCTTCACCTTCAAACCTCCATAACCTAACTCTCATTCCCCTTACATACTTCTCCTATTCCACGATGTTAAATTAGTAACTGTGGGTAGGCAAGTTCGTCCATTCTGATTATTATCCTCACATCCACACTTCTCACCACCAAACGTACTCTTACACACTCCACACTACCACACTACACTCTACCACACCTGATGCTACCATGCACATACTTCCACACCATGCACTATCACACTTCATAGTACCACACACACACACTTTCACACTACACACTACCTTACCTTATACTACCACACATACTTCCTCTCAATACACCATCATAGTAAACACTACTATATCACACACAGCCACAATATACACTACTACAGCTGATTTCACCTCACACACTGGTGCACCACACTACCACTGCACACAATTCTACTCCACACACTGCAACATTACACCCTACCGAACAGTAGATTACCATTCCACACACTGCCACATCACTCATTAACACATCTCACACTGCCACATCACATACTATTGCACCACACACTGTCAAGCCACATTCTATAACTCCACACACTGCCACACCACACCTTACCAAGCCCCATACTACCATACCACACACTGCCACACCACACACTACCACATTAAACACTACCACACCACACACTGCCACCCCAAACATCGAACATTAACCGCAACAAGAACAGAGGCCACCCCGAAGCTGAATATGTAATCTGTTGGCACCAAGAATAATATAGTAATGCATTTCCACATTCCAGAAAGATAACTAGGCAATGTCTTTATCTCACGGATTGTGAAATGCTGTCCTCAAACTGAAGAAAGTGACTCAGAAGAAGAAATAAAATCTCTAGCACACCACAAACAGCAAAACAAAATCACAGTCTTACCATTTTTCTAGAGTGGAGGGAAGGTTGGTGGAGAATAAATGCGAGAGAATGAAAGAATAGGTCATATTGTACATTTAAGTTGCTTGCTGCGATGATGTCATAGATTTCACGTTTACTGTCTCCAAAATTCAACTTTTTAACCCTTCATTCAGGTACAGGGTCTCCTTGGTTGATTAAGACAAGTCAGACATCAGTTAAAATATTCTGAATATCACGTCCCCTGAGTTGAAAAGTTAAATGATTCACTTCGATGCCTCATACTGAACCTATGGAAATATTTTACTTACTTTACTGCTCCTGAATAAGTCCCGCCTAATCTCCTACTCTTTCCATTCTACTCCTCCCCCTTCTGTGACAGCCTGCTTCCCCGTCCCTTAATCATTTTTCCTGTCTTTCTTTTTTCCCTTCATTTCACTTTCCTTGCCTCTCGACTCCCCCCATCTCCAGGTCCACTTCCTTACCCTTTCACTTTAGTCTCCCGCCTTTTGCCTCGAACTCCCTCTCATATTCCACGTATTTCTTCAGTCTTGCTTCCTTTTTGCACTGCTTCCCTTCCTTTTAGCTTTCTTCCCGTCTTCTTACCCACTTTCACCCCCTCCCTCCCCTTCCTCATCCATTCCGACCTGATCTCCTTCCGCATCACATTCTATCCCCATCTCTACCATTTCATCCAGTCTTTCTTCTTCCCCCAGTACTTTCTCGTGTTCATTTTCTTTCCTTTCCTCACACACATCCTCTCCCAATCCCCTTCCCTTCCCGATCCACTCTAATCCACGCACAACACCTCATTTTATTTCACCCTTCTCATTTCTCACTTCTCTTCCTTTCAATTTTCTTTCATATTTTTTATTCACACTATCCTCTCCCTCACCCTCTCTATTCATATTCATCGCTTCCCCTCCCCCACAATCACCACTTCTTTTAACTTTCATCCTTTCCATCTTTCCTTCTCTTTTCCCTCATGTTTTCTTCACCCTCTAATCCCCTGAACCCCAATAACATTTCTCTCCTCCATTCTGCGGCTCTTCCTTCTGTGGTTTTCTCCCCATCTACTTTGCATTCCTTAGGTTCTTCTGCCTTTCTCTCAACCTTCCCATATCTCACAGCCTCCCTTCTAACCAAACATACCCAACTGAACCAACCTACTCTTCTAACCAAACCAAACCCATCCTAACCTAACCAACCTATGCCTAACCTAACCCTAGACACCTAAATCTAACCATACCTAGCCTAACCTACTGTTCTTTGACACTCTAAACTAACACAGTCCAACTTGGCCTAATTTAATCTAACCTAACCCAACCTAACCTAACCAAACCACGTCTAACCTAACCCAAGCCACCTAAACCTAACCATATTTAGCCTAACCTACCGTAACCCTACCTACCCTACGCTAACCTAATGCAAGCTAACCCAACCCAACCCAGTCTAACCCAACCTAATCAGACCTAACCTAAACCAGACCCAGATCCCCAACACCTTCCCTCAGCCTCCTACTCCAGCCTCTCTCCCTGACAGGTCTAATTAAAAGAGTGGGAGGCAGAACAAGGGAAGCCACAGAAGAAAATGGGGGACAAGAGAGAGAGAGAGAGAGAGAGAGAGAGAGAGAGAGAAACTTTTTTCTTCTCGATGACTTTTCCTAGAAACAATCTCCGTCGCTGCGATGAATTTTGCTTCTGTTTTTTTTCCAGCTTAGGGGAGGGTTGTTTTCAGGTTTCGTTAAATTCTGTAGGAAGTATTAAATGAAAAATATTAATTTATATTTTTTCCTCGATGCTGTGGAAATATCATCAGATGGTTTGAGCAATGTGGAGAGAATGAAGAGAGAAATACTGAACAGGAGAGTGTATGAGAATGAGGTGGAGGTCGAGACGGGGAAAGTGGAGATCGGAGATGAGATGGAAGGATGGGGTGGAGGGGTACATGAGTGACAGGGGTGTAAGTTAGAGATCAGCGTAATGGCCAAGGACGGAATGACACTGAGGGGATTCGTTTGTTGCAACCATTTCCTGGATTAAGTTGTCTGGCTATAGATTCGCAGAACTGCCATGGCGGTTTTTGCGTACTCTCTGGGGTGGCCAGATATACTGTGTCCCTTACTGTGTCACTCACTCATCCACTCACTCACATATTCCTTCACTGAGTCACTGTATCGTTTTGAAGGCTGGGGTCCTTACAGGGGTGTTGAGGGGTGGGGTATACATGCATACATAGATAAATACATACATTCATATATACATTAAAAGACAAGGAACAATTCACGGTAGAGGAGTACTTGTCGACCGCGTACCTACGTCGTCCCGAAACAGCCGTACACAAGAGACGAAGAAACAGAGTAAAACATTGCCTACCTACCTACCTATATAAATTAACACACGGAAATATACAAAAGTACTATACTCTGCTCACTTCAACTTGGCTTGCAATGGACGAGTTGTCGGCTCTGGGTAAACATGGCCAGTGCACTCTGCCATGTACTTAAAAACTTATGGTATATGTATCTTTTAATTTAATTTATCATTTGCACTGAACAAGATGTGATAACTTTAATTCTTTGCGGCTGGAGGGAAGGAGCCGCCATGTTGGCTATGACGTCAGCATTCACACTGCAGACGACGCTCCAATCCATCACACAATACCAGTAACAGAGATGATAGTTGTACCTACATGGCCACCGTAGATCCAAACTACCCCCTTCAGGTATGCTGTGAAGGAATATTTTTCATGGTGTAAATGGGTGGTACCTGTTAGGTAAGTAAATTGTGGTGAAATCGACCAGAAGTAGCTTACAGCTACACCATTCCCGAGCGGTGCTTGTACCTCATGAGGTGGGAAGTGTTAAATGTATGCCGTACAGTATCTGTTGTATGAGTTTATGAGGGTATTATGCTCATATTTAATATTTGACCTCTTCATTATTGGTTTTCTGAAGAAAAAAAAAAAACAGTTTCAGTGACTCAACTTCATTACTTCAGGGGAGTGTGACGAAATACCGAATCGGCGGTCATTTACCGAATCAACACCGAATTGGCACTTTTTAATTGGTAAGTGTTATAGATTTTATCACCATAGAGGTTCATACTCACCTAATTATTCGAAATCTGGTCAAATTTTTGTATTTAATTTTATCTTTTAAAAAATCCGGATTCACAGCGAAAACAGGCTAAAATTAGCGGAAGTGTTTCTTCTTTAGCTGAACAGCTTGCCATGGCAGACTTCTGCTTTGTATGATTATTAATTTAACATACAAATGCACTTATTTACCCTTAAAATCAGTATCTGTGCAAAATAGAAGTCTGTCAAGGCATGTTGGCGATCTAAAGTAGAAATACCCGCTAACCTTAGCACGTTTTCGCTCTGACTCCTAATATTCTATTAATTAAATTAAGCAGTTTTTTTTTTTTTTTACTGAATTTCAGATAATTAGTTGTGTATGAAGCTATATGGTGAAGAATATAATATTTTCACAACAGTAAAGACTGCATTCCAGCACTGGGAACTTCCGACGAGCAGCCAGCCACCACTGTTTTCGTTTATTGTTATTGGCTAGCATACAGAGGAATAATTTCCCTACTGTGCTTTTGTCAGTGCACTTACACATTGGAACGAAACATTAGCAATTATTCCTCTTGTCACTGGACATTCTTATAGGTCAGAAATAAGCACAGTGTATCCTGGCTAAACGTTAACAAAGCAGACTATGCTGCCTCAATGTGAGTCGTGACGTCACGACCAAGCACAGGCCGTTTCAGTGTCACGTGATTTTTCGGCTACTTTATCTATTATTTTTTCATGTTTCTGCACATTTTTATTGGAAATAATGGTTGACATAGTTATTTTCTGAGTATCTTTTACCAATACAAGTATCTAACTTCAAAAAAATTTTGACCGGAAACTCGTCTATTGTCATCCCTCCATCTTGAATGGTGATTTATAACAAGAGATGATACTAGCCACAAAGTGCTATAGAAAGGATGTAGAGCCACAGTATTGTTTTTTTTTTTTTCTTTCACTGAGTAATGTCAAGTAAGTCGTAGAAGGACGAAAATCTGGGCCAAGTTAAACTAAATGAACTGTAGTCGACTACATACCTGAGTCTTTCTATAACAGCTGTAAATATGACACAGGAGTAACGCAGCACACTGGGTAGTAAGTAGCAGTAGAACGACCTGTGAGGTAGAAGGGTGTCATTAGTGCATAACCAGTACCCATTTTCCTCTCTTTAGAATACTGCTGGGGTGTGTACGGCTACGTAGGTGTCCTTTGTCTTGCCATATTTTATCATTACAACCACTGGCGATTAATCTAAGCTTAGGAAATTCCCTTGATAATGCCATGGCTAATTAATGGCCTAACCTCAAACTTGCACTGCAGTCTCTCTAAATCTTATGTGACGATGTGGTATATTTCATTTTAATATTTTACTCTCCTCAGACGATTTAATTCTACTTGGAGAACTTTAGATCTCTTGAAGTGGAGAGGTTACTGGAGGTTACAACTGACCTCTGCTCGAAATGGCTATTAAAATGAATAAAATCGTCTGGAAAGAGAGAGAGAGAGAGAGAGAGAGAGAGAGAGAGAGAGAATGAGTCACTAGATTTAAGGATTAACTGAAAATATAGTCCTCGCTTACGAAAGAGAGAGAGAGAGAGAGAGAGAGAGAGAGAGAGAGAGAGAGTGTGTGAGTGAGTCACCTGATTTAAGGATTTACTGTAATTATATCCCTCGCTAACACTTATCACCTCAGTGGATCCTCCTCAAGTAAAATAAAATAATCTGGATTATAATAAAAATAAATTAATCCATCACATCATGGTAGTGAAGGGGAAATCTCACTACGGCGACGTCCCTTATTCTTGCTCCCTTCAGACTATTTCATTCACAATATTATGGGAAAGTAAAGAGAGAGAGAGAGAGAGAGAGAGAGAGAAGCATCACCTCTATTACTCCTTTCACCTCCTTGCTGGTTCATTCATTTCTTAATTTTTTCACACAAGGCTATCTCATCCAGCTTTAGACAGCCTTTAGTAGCTAAAAGGTTAATGAAAGCCATATCCTATACCTCCACATTGAAAAGTTACTGCGACGTTGATTAGTATCGTCTAAAGATAGTAAAAAAAATAAATAAATAAAAAGTAAAAGATAAAGTAAAGTAAGAAATAAAGTAATATACAAAAAAAAAATAAATAAATAATAGTGATGTCCTCGGACTGAACGGGTTAACATTTTCCTAAGCACAAACGAGGAGCCTACACGTGGTGGCACAGTGCCCTTTGGATAGAGTAGCTGAGGTGTCCACCCAGGAGGCTAAACTCTTCATATTTCCTGCACCTCGCCGTGGAATGGACCCTGGTCCTACCCTGGCGAGTTTTTGTCTACTACAAGGGAGCGTCGGGTCCCTTCATGGTGCACTGTACTGCACCATACCCGTAGAAGGTTCCAACAACAACAGCTGTTAACCTGAGGGTGACTGGTCTGCTTGGCCACGCAGACGGCGGTTAAGCAACAACATCATCATCATCAACAACAGCAATAACCCTTTCTCTATGTGTTTTGTTTTTGCAATCCTTGCTACCCTCAGACGATTGTATTTCGATTAAGAACTTCATGAGAAAGTTAGAAAACATCCACCTCTCTATGAAAGCTCATTAAATAGTGTGCTGATAAGCAGTGCAAGAGTTGCCATGGCTAAGTTATCGTAGTCCAGATCACCTCAAGCATAGGTGCCCAACCTACATCCCTGACTGTGGTTCATAAATGGGAAAGCCGTCGGCCACCTCTTGCATTAGAACCGTACCTGTCAGTTCGTACTTTCCTCCAACCAGAAGAAGGCAGATCAGTGTATAGTAAGAAGTTAGGCAAGAGGAGGGAGGAGGGAAAAGACAGTGGATAAGAAAAATAAAAACTATAGAGCAGTACTGGAAAGCAGGAGAAAGTTTAAAGTCAGTTATTTAAGATGGACCAATGACATTTAGAGGATCTATAGTTATAATATTATGCAACAATAGTAAGTATAAGAGATTAAGAGAAAGAAGACCTACGACAATGCCTCTCCACTAGGCAGATGTCATAAGGACAGACGTTAAAGCTTTCCTAAATCCCAACACGCAACAGTCAGGTTAACAGTCCTGGTCCTTATTTTACGTCTAGTTACGAACAGGCCGAAGTAATGAAAACCTTGTCCAAAGATCTCATGGCCGACCTGGGAATCAATCCTCATACCTCTAGGTTGTGGACCGTGTCATTCCCATTAGACCACCATTATCCACTGTATAGGATTAGTTACCAGTTTAAGAAGGTATATGCCTATCGACTGCACAGGTCATAAAGACAAAAAATCGGTATGGGTTTAAGGAAGGAGGGAAGGATCTACGTCTTTCACTTCCCTGCATGTATATGTAAAAGTATATATATATATATATATATATATATATATATATATATATATATATATATATATATATATATATATATATATATATATATATATATATATATATATATATATATATATATATATATATATATATATATATACTGTATATATATATATATATATATATATATATATATATATATATATATATATATATATATATATATATATATATATATAAAACATGTGAGGTAAAAATAAACGCACTTTATTCTATGCAGTGTTCTCCAGAAGTGCTACATCATTAAGAAAGAGATATGGCACTTAAGGCAGCGGTAAAAGTATTAAAAATCCAGCGAGTAAATACTGACGTTGTCATAATCCATAAATACCCCTCAATTATGCAGTTGTTCAGTGAGGTATGATTAACCATTACCGTAATGTGATCTTAGCCACATATTTCAAGAATTGTTTGAAAAATGTGTTTAGAGCAGCCACTTTCTGAACCAGTCTACATACATTCATGGTACAGAATTTGCAACACAGATTCCAGACCTCATCGCAATGATGTAGAAATATTTAGTATAGTCCAGGTGTTTGAACACATACTACACCAGCGTTCAGTTAATTGACAGATAACTAGATACTCATATGTTTGTTAAGTATCTTTGCTTTCTTGAATCATGATATGTTACCTATAAAACCTGATGAAGTAATACGTAGTTCATGCATGTTGAACATTAGGAAATTAAAATACACTGATGTTACATATTAGATCTGATTCTACAACACTGCAGGTCATCTTGATCCAAAGGGAAATCAAACTGAGAGCAACATTCAGCATGACACTCTTGATACTCTTGACATGATATCTGGTAAAATAACTCAACGATATATTTTTAAAGAACACTGTAGTTAGGGGTATGATTGTTTGTTGATTACGGCAGCATCATACCAGTGTACCAGTATTATGATGGTTGCTACGCTATACAGTAGTTTTGTTTGTAAATACCTATAAACGATAATTTTCATATTGCATAAGACTGCTGTAAGAAACACAGGCATTAAGTATTATATGGGAGGATGGAGAGTGTTGAAGGGAAGAGGAGCAAGTACTTAGATGGTCACTCAGTGTGCTTTGACCGAGGGTTAAGATTCTTCTTCTTCTTCTTCTTCTTCTTTTTAAAATACCTCTACCATGTTAACAATGCACTCTGATGTTAACTGCATGGAAAAGAATGTGTCTAATTTTTGTGTAATCAGGTGCTCCTACAAGGCAGTCAGTAGGGTTCTAAAACATTTTACATACGAGTATATACGGTTCAGTGTCATTAGGTACCTCACGAGACCTTACTATGGACCAATCAAAGAGCAAAATTGTGCTGTGCTATGTTAGGAATTTTTTGACTGACTGATGCAAACGTCGACAATGCGCTACGACAGTTCTGAGTGTCTAACAGATCGTTAATTGTATATATCCAAGTTTAACAGTGTATCTTTTGGCTTTTTCAACCATTTAACCCTACATTCCGGTGAGAAAGATTTTAGTTTACTATTACTGGCTCCAGACGATTTCATTCAGCTTAGAGAGACATCGATCTGGAGGGGTTAGTTTTAGCCTCCAAAAACCTCTTCACTATTAAGGGACTCTGCCAAGATGAATAAAATCGCCCAGTGGTAGAATGAGTTAAATAAAGAATGCGTCATCGGGGTGAAGGATTAAGACACGAAAACGTATCCACTGACGACGTTCAATAACGGTGTTTCATGGAAAGAGAGAGAGAGAGAGAATGTGTGTGTGTGTGTGTGTGTGTAAGGCCCCTTAGCCAAATAATATCAGGTATCAGGGAGGTGTATTGGTTCTGACGTCAGCGTTGTTATTCAGGTAGGTGAAGTGGGCAATAGATTGGCTCCTGCTTTACGGCCCTGCCCTCCTTGCCTTGGGGGGTTCCACACCGACCCGCATTTACCCATTTACGTTCCCTTTAACACATTGATATTTCCCATTAAATTAAAGATATGTGCTGGAGAGGGACGCCTTGTAGTGGTGGCACCGATACGACTGGGTAGTGGACTACCCGGTTATAAAAACTGCCTCCAGATCTCTTCCTATCCACTGAAAGGAGGATGGCTTTCTGCAGAAGAGGGGCAACTATGGGCTATAGTCAAACTAGTTCACGTTCAGATGCATGCCATTACTACTGCTATTACTACAACTACTACGGACCTCAGAAGCAGCAGCAGCAGCAGCAGCAGCAGTAGTAGTACTAGCTATAGCAGTAGTAGTAGTAGTGTTGACCTCTACAGCTTGATGTCCTATTTGTAATTAATTTTCCCCGCTGAAAAAAAAATAAAAATAAATAAATATACCTGTATAAATCGATAAAAATTAATTAAATACGTAAATAAATAAATAAATAAATCGCAGTAGATGAACCCTTTTATATCAAAACGGCCAATGAATGCTATATGTAACCATGCCAACTCAGTAAGTCTGTCCAAAGCTCATTGTAACCGTCTGGATGCAGCGAAAATGAAGTATAAACACAATATTTTATTGTCGGGTTTAAGTCTCTGTCTCACCTATTATTTGACATTAATGTTGGACTTACTAGTATGTCACGTTCACAAGTATGGCGTCTGGTGGCAGAGTGGTTAAACTGCACTAGTCAGACAGGCGATCTGGCTCTGTCCGTACTGTAAACTCCATCCCCAAAAGGTGACTAGGGATTTATCGATCACGTAATGTCATCAGTGGAAGTATGGTGGCTATTTAGCCTTAAATGTACTCGACAACGTTAGTCTAGCCTCGGATCAATACACGTCGAAGGAAGTAAATTATTCTTTTTAGTCATCGATACCAGAAAATAAAGATTATATTATAAAAAGATTGTTAAGATGTGGGGATGAAAATAGTGCAAAGTGGGTGTGTGGGTTGAGTGTGTGAGTGGGTGGGGTGGTTGGATGGATGGGTGGGTGAGTGGGGAGAGCATATATACCGGTATATGTGTGTGGAGAGAGAGAGAGAGAGAGAGAGAGAGAGAGAGAGAGAGAGAGAGAGAGAGAGAGAGAGAGATACAAACATCACCACATATATGCGGGAGCGTACTGAGAACGTAAAATGGTCCGGGCATATTCTGAAGTCGGCCCACGTAAAAAGTTCATAATTCTTACAATGTTCTTTACTAACTACATTATGTAAGCTCTATAAATTCTCGTTCCCAGACAAGCACACACACACACACACACACACACACACACACACACACACACACACACACACACACACACACACACACACACACACACACCTGTACACACACATCTTCCATTTTTATTTCTCTTGGACTCTCACAAGTATGACAGCTATTAGCATTTTTATTACTGAAAGAATTTAAGTGAACCCAGCTCCAAAAATCTGGATCCTGACAGTCTACAAATTTACCCAATAGTTCCTTTTATTGCGGTAAGTGGGCTCAATCACCATTCACTCATTCGATATAGTGTCACCTGGTTACTTTACATGTAAATGACGAGTTACGCGGTTTCTTGTAGTCCAGGATATTATTTAGTACGCTGGGTGGTAACCATATACCCAACACTTGAACGTTTGGTCTAGTGGATTAAGGTATTCCATCTACGTTTGTTTCATGCAGATTAAATCCAAGGGTTTGTTGAAGCATATTGCTAATTTTAAATTAATGCCAGTGAGGGTGAGAGACCTTCCATTTTTGCCTGAAATGTCTGGACTATGTAACCTAACCCCAGGCACTTAACACTGCTAATGAGACAATTGAGGTGTGATACAGAAAAAAAAAAATCCAGAAACTTGTGAAAATGGGGAGGTTGGCATGGTTATGGTGATGATGATGATGATGAGAGGTAATTAGTTGTATTTATATGTAAGTAAAACAATAGCAAATGAGCTTGTAGGATATAGACAGAATAATCAGCATGTTAGGGAAAAGAACGTGGTTGGTAACAATCTTCAATTAAAGCTGGAAAAAACCTTGTCGCTTTCTCCCTCACCGAGCCTCTGTGCTACTTGCTGATACATGCACAATGGCAGGGAAAGGGATGTTAGCCCGTGTACCGTGGGGAACAATTCCTTGGGTACGTGTCATGGGCTGCCAGTTTCGCCTTTAGGTTGCGACATCACTGGCAGGTGGGAGGCGGGAGTTTGCGTTGGCTGGAGGTTTTGTAGCAGTGTAACCTATAGAAGTGACTGTTCTCTCAACTAATTATGAACTACATTTGCATTTATATTAGTCTATTTGAGGCCCAGTGCCAGGTAATATCTTCTTGAGAAAGGGGAGTAATAGTCCCAAATAATCCTTCCTCAGACTAACAAAGCACGAATCTTTAAGAGGAATCTCTATTCTTTCAGTGTATATGAAAGATGAAGCGATACAGTATAATGACGCTTGTATTTATTCATCGTTCTTGCCCCCTGAGGGTATTATATTCACATAAGGCAAGATTAATCATACTGGAGCACTTACTGTAATATCCAATCTCTCTCATCCGCGAAAATGAACCGAACTTTTTCCATGGTATTTATGGAGTGACAAAAAGTTGGTTGGGGGGAATGTTTACCTTGGCTTCATCTTCCCTCGACTTGGTTTCCCCTGTTTAACTCCGCCTGACAAAGGAACAGGGGAAGAAGAAGAAGAAGAAGAAGAAAAAAAAAACTTTCTTTGCTTCGACCTCTGTAATTAATACCTTAAGCCATTCAGCCTGATGATGAATATACTTGTTTCTTCTTCCTGCTCTCACTAAATACTATATATTAATGTATATTGCTGGGAAATAGGAAGGTTAAGCCCGGGTACGTCTTCTTTTTTGTGTATGTATATATGTATGTATGTATATTATTATTATTATTATTATTATTATTGTTATTATCATTATTATTATTATTATTATTATTATTATTATTATTATTATTATTATTATTATTTCATTTCCTGGGCCTCTCCTCAGCTTTATTAACGAAGGCTATAATTTGTTCTCTCTCTCTCTCTCTCTCTCTCTCTCTCTCTCTCTCATAAAATCGGAAGTTGAAACCAAATATACAGTATAATAATAAAAGCATAAGTCATGGAGGTGCCGGGCTCGATGGGACTGTTGAAAAGCGTCTGTGAGTAGGAAAAATATAAGTGAAAATAAGTTCCTCAGGATGAAAGAATTAACTGGAGAAGACAAAGAGAAGAAAAAATAAATTAAAAAGTCTCTGCTTCCACCTTTGTCATTAATGCAAGCGGAATTAACTGTGCGTTTTATTTTGCTTGTGTTAATTTGTCTGTCTGATTGTCTGTCTTTTGCCTGGAGCGGATCTCTGTGAAGGGTGGCTCCGACAAAAGGATCTTTCCAGAAATTTTTGTCCCCACTTAGGAACGATGTATGAACAATTCATATATCGTGCCACTGTGTCAAGACAAGGTTGGTTATATCATTTTTACTTTATCTTGGCCTAAAACTTACAATTCTCCACCTTCAGTGCTAAGCTGTATCAATAGATTAGTACCAGAATATGATGCTAGTCACAAAGAAGTGTTATGGAAATGATGCTGAGCCATAACATTTTCTTCTTCGCCCAATGAACTATGTGAAATAAGCAACAAAGGCAAAAAATTTGGGCCAAGTAAGAATAAGCATAGTCGGTTTATGCCTGTTAACTGCACAAAGGTAATTAGAGCAGACAATCACTATCAGTATGGGTTCAATATCTGATAAGGGAAACTCTCGCGACCTCCACCTCTCTTTCGACCTAGGACAAAGGGAACAGAATTTGTGATTAGATTTTGATGTATATAATTCTACTGAGCATAACATGATGATAGGATGAGTGATGATTGGAAGATAGTGGACTGGTTATTAAAGCTGATTTGTGGTTATCGATTGGATGATGGCGGATTTTTATAAGACAGAATTATATTTATCGACGGCACAGAGAATAATGGAGGCAGAAAATCGCTGTGGGTGCTGGGTTGGAGGAGGCGAGGGTTTGCGACGCCCATCTCAATTCAAGACAGTGGAACGGGCCGATCATCACGTTACGGAGAGGGAGACAGCTTTTGGGGACTGACAGGGGATATGATCAAGTGTCCATTTAGAGAAAAAGGTGAGTTTGAAGCACTTCACTCCCATGACTATTTTCTAGTTATCATCGCTACAATATTAACACCGGTTGATTATACTCAGCTCTGGTTGGACTTTCAAAATATAAGATTTAAATACAGTTTACACCTTCCCTTTCCCTTCTGGACGATTGTTTTGAGATCAATAAAATCGTCTGGTGGTAATAAAACTAAAATTAGAAATGGTCATCTAACAGAAGGGCTTAAATAAATGATAGATTAGTGTGTAGCTTTTACCAATTCGGAGACACCAGTACACCAAACCAGATTAAGATGTGGTCACCACCATTCCCTGTTTCAATGCAAATACATATTACATCTCACACACCCTCTATGGCCCTACCGCAATGTAACCCCCACACCACAACACACTCACCACATGCATCACACTGACAGACAATCCATCAGCATAACCTCAACAGAAGATGTCTGGGAGCGACCTGTTGAATCGCCCGGTTTCGTGCAGTCCACTGTATTCACGACCAGATAAGCCTGCAACAACAACAGAAACAACAAGAAGAACAACAACAACACCTCAACAAAAACAACAGCAATTTTGGAGAAGGCGAACCAATGCCAGGGTTGAAAGAGAGAATTTGTTGCAAGTGCTGAGGGTGTATGGAATGGGAGGGAAACACAGTAATGCCGTGAAAATATTTTGCCAAGTACGGTATGTGTGCTTGTGGGAAGGGAGGGAGGGGAATTATCTGAAGTAAAGGTAAGATTAAGGCCCGCCTTCTCGTCCCTTGAGAAAGCTCCCAAACACATCTTCCTTAGCGATTTATTTTTGGATGTGACTGGTTATCTTTTGTACGTTGTCTATGCAGGGTATGGTTAAGTTAAAAGGATTTACATATATCACCGAATAGAACAGCACGTGTGATAAGCAATACAAATCACTTAGGAAAAGGTGTTTGGGAGTTTCCTTATCCGACGAGAATACGGGAAAAATTCAGGGATCCTTAAAATCTCCATGGCTTTTCAGTCTTTTCATAATAAGCTGGTTAGGGAGGCAGGTACAGGAGAGAGGGACCAGTTAATTCCTGTACTGCCGTGGCGTCTCAAACACTATCTTCAGGTCCGTCTTCTCGTCAGTTAAATAAGCTCCCTAACACCTTTTCCTAAGCGATTTACTTCGCTTGTTACACATTACTGTCCTATTCTGTGTTATGTAAATCATTTTAACATCCCCGTACTCTGTAAAAATAACGACAAAAAAGAAATTGATAAGACATTCAAAAATAAATAGCCAAGGAAGTGGTCCTACGGAACTTCCTTACCCGATGAGAATACGGGCAGCCTTTATCAGCTTCCCAACCAAGAAAGGCCTCCTAAAGCTAAATGAAACGTTCGAGAGAGAGAGAGAGAGAGAGAGACGTCCTTTGATTGAAAGGGTGAATGCTTTGGCTGCGATGAGTTTCCATAAAACATAAAATTCGTCGCCTTTAAACCAGAAGACAATCCGTGTTCTTTATTCTCAGCCAAAACGTTAATCAAAATAGACTTCAACATTTTGGTGCCAAGGTTTCTCTTAACTGAAGTTAAATGAAGGAAAAGTAAAAGTAAAATGAAGTAAAGATAGAATGAAGTAAAAAGTGAATTTCAACATACTGGAGCCAAAGTTTCTGGTAAATTAAGTAAGAGAAGGAGTAAAATGAAGTAAAATAACGCAAAGGATGGATTTCAACATTATGGAGCCAAAGTTTTCATTAAATGACGTAAAATCAACTTCCGTCAGCCGAAATGAAATGCAAAGTAGGTATTTTACAGGCAAAGGGTTCAAGGGGAGGACGCCGGGAGAGGGGGAGAGCGGAAAGCAAACCAGCTGTTGTTTATAAATGACATATTCTAGATGCAGATTCCAAAAGTAGAGTTTAAGCCTTTACTCCTGTGGCGTATTCTTCGTTTATTCTTGGTATATTCTTTTCACGTTAACTTGGCCAGATTTTCGTCCTTTTGTAGTTTATTTTCCGCAGCTCAGTGGCAGGAAGAGACAGTACTATGGCTCTACATCCTTTCCATAGCATTTCTTCGTGGCTAGCATGTTGTCCTATATTTAATATCCTGTTACAACTTTCAGGATAGAGAGATGGCAATTTTAGGCCAAGTTAGAGGAAAAAGGGTAGAGTAACAGACGGTATTATTATGCTTAGGAGAGACTTTCCAACTGATGGTTTTAGATATAGCCTTCATTAACACCGTCACTACCAGAGAGCACCCGTAAGGAGAAAAAATATCGCCTGGTAGTAGAAAAAATAAACTAAAAAAAAAAAAGAAAAAGAAGATAAAAGAGAGAGAAAAAGAAAGAAAAAAAGAGAAAAGAAAGAAAGGAAGGAAGGAAAACAGAAAAAAGAATATAGTCACTGAAATAAAGAGGTTAATTCTGGTGTACGCTGTGTGGAGGCAATTAACTCGTTCTCTATGATGACGTATTCTTTGGCAGTTTGTTTCACATAGCTCAGTGGCAGAAAAAGAATAGTAAAACAATGAGCCGGACTAGATTCTTGCAATAGCACTTTTTTGTGACGGGCGTAATATTCTAGTGCTCAGACGTGGTTGCAGGTCAGCATTCAGGATGGGGAGATGGCTTTTTCCGATGTACACATATAAGAGAAGCAAGAGGCGAGTTTGCTCTGATACAGACATGTTGTGGGGATCAACAAGGAAAAAACATTTATAGTGGCATAGAGGGAGCTGGTGAGGGGAGGGAGGGCTGAAGGGAGGGTTTCAGATAGGTATATGGTATGGGGTGAGGTGTGGGAGAAATGAATGTGTGGGAGGACACAATAGACCAAAGACATGAGAGAGAGGCAAAAGAGCGGACGTCCAACTCAAAAGGGGATTAATAATAATAATAAAAATAATAATAATAATAATAATAATAATAATAATAATAATAATATAATAACAGCATCAGCGCGTCGACCTCACACGGCCAACTTAGTCATCTACATCTGAGAGTCTCAGCAATTAAGAACAAAATGATAACAAAAGGAAAACAACAGGAAGAAGAAGAAGAAGAAGAAGATGATGATGATGATGATGAAGACGAAGAAGAAGAAGAAGGAAAAAATAGCAAAAGGAGGAGGAAAAAATTATGAAGGTACCAGCGTGTAGAACTCAATTTGGCAAACTCGACCACCGACTTCATGACACTCTGAGCAGGTGTTCTACTCATAATGAACTTCTCGAGAAAAGAACTCCAACTAGGGCAGCTCGGCTATGGCAACTCCTGGCCTTATGGGAGGAAAGTTGCCGCGGGGGTAAGGCAATATGGCCCTTATTAGCCAATACTGGGTGTGGGAAATTTTGATGCCTTAAGTTTGTTAGTTATTTGAGAGAGAGAGAGAGAGAGAGAGAGAGAGAGAGAGTAATATTCCAAGGATTAGCTTGGCAAGGGTAAATCCAAAATGAACGTGAGAAGAAAGGCGAGAGAGAGAGAAAGAGAGAGAGAGAGAGAGAGAGAGAGAGAGAGAGTATTGGAAAGCGCGATCGAGTGAGAGAGAGGAAGGGAGAAAGGTTCCGCGAAAAGATGAGGAAGGGCTTCGGACTGGGTGGAAGAGCCGTTCTCATCATCATCGTTACCATCATCATCACTGGGACGATGATGAAGGAAAGAGCTTCACCAAGCGATCTCAGAAAGCATCATCATCATCATCATCATCATCATCATCATCATCATCATCACTTGTGAGGGTTACAGTGCTTCAAAAATCCCGCCTGCACCAGGAAGCATCTGGTGTGGACTGGACCTAAGGTATACACAAGCTTAGTAGATATCAGTTCGAGGAAGAAAAGTTTGCAATGTTCTTGCTATTTCCGGACGGTTTTGTTCAGCTTTGAGGAAACCATCTGACATGACTGGGAAAGAAAGTCTCTCTTATCTCTTTCATAGCCTGGCTTCTCTTCTTAAGCTTAATCCAATCTCTGAAAATTAAGAAAAATGAAGTAAATAAAACATATCATCGTTTACATGAGGATATAAATTAGAAGAAACGACGGTACAAGAAGATCGATAACCTCTTTCAGTTCAGTTGCTGGTATAGTGGAAGGCTGATTTGACTAGTAACCAAGGAGACTCACCCTCACCTCATAACTAAGGTTCACTGAATTTCATGGAACAACGACTATACCATTTTGGCCTAGCTTTGCCTAAAACTACCATCTCCTCATCTTGAATGCCGAGTTGTTACAATAGAATAACTTCAGAGTGTACTATAATGTTAGTCAAAAATAAGTGCTATGAAAAGGATGCAGAGATGTAGCATTGTCTTTTTCTGCCACGGAGCTCTGCTAAATGAGCTGCAAAAAACGAAAATTTGAGCCAAGTTGGAGTAAAAACAAACCAGTATTTAAGTTGGAACCAGTTTCGTCAGATGAACATAAATTGATACAGTAACCAAGGAGACTCATTCCTACTTCAATATTAAGGCTCCCTAGCACCTCTTTCTTAAAGTTTATTTCTGTGTTTGACAAGCAAACCCCACGGCAATGCTGAATTTCTGCTGAGTAAAACCGTACGTCCTTTGCTGGATTAAATCATTAGATTCTTAATTTCAGGTCAAAACGCTAACCTTTTCAGCTCACTTTTTTTTTTAATTCTTGCTACAACGAGTCAGATTACGAGGAACTTACTCCAACTCAGAGACTACAAGTATTGTAATGTATATGCCTTAATTTATATTGTACCTAGTTGTATGACTTAGGAATGCACTGTGTAGCTGTTAGGAGTTCTGTTGTGTCTGTCTCTGAGTATTCGCCAGAGAAGCACATTAGCTCTCTGTCAGGTAGCAGCAATCAAGACTTCACAGACGCCAGACCTGTATCACTCGGCTCAGTAAATCAAGAAGCTTCCTACTCAGTTTGCTTTCACCACCTGCACATGCACCACGTATCAGCTCCTGTTATAGTATACTCCGCTAATCCCTTAGCACGAAAGGTCTCCCCTGTGATGATGAAGATGAAGAAAATGATGAGATAAAGATGATAGTCTCCTACTTTTTTTTTTTAATTTTTTCTTTGCTTCGGGATTCTACATCAACCTATTCATAGGTAGAAAAAAAAAGTGATAATGATGCTCACATTGATGATTATGATGCTAAAGACGATGGTGATGATTCATTACATGCAAAAGAACATTCCCATGTAGAAAAAAAAAAAAACAAGAAACGAGTAACTAGAAAACATGACAGGAATACCGCCACAGGAAAGAATAATGTAATAAAACAAGGAAGCAAATAAACATGGCGGTGAAAATATACCTTCCTTCGCCTCGCGTGGTGCAGAAAATACTAATTTGATTGTGCCAAGGTAGCGTGTGTCCCCTGAACTTGCTCTGTGTGTGTGTGTGTATGTGTGTGTGTGTGTGTGTGTGTGTGTGTGTGTGTGTGTGTGTGTGTGTGTGTGTGTGTGTGTGTGTGTGTGCGCAGAGAGAGAGAGAGAGAGAGAGAGAGAGAGCTACACTAATCTATAGATCACGCAAACCGTACGGTCTTTTATGTGACCACTGAATTAACAGAAGCATTTAGTATCACCTAGCAACACAAAGCCTGTCTTGTCCTCCGGGAAGCTGCACACCCACCCACCCACTCACAAAGTCTACCCACCCATTCATCCCACCCACTCATCTACTCACTGTACCCATCCACCCACCCACCCACATTCTCAAGCCTGCCCACCCACCCACCCTACCACCCACCTGCGAACCTCACTCGACTCATTTTTCACACCCCGACTATTGATCCACCCACCCAACCCATCCACCCACCACTACCTACTCACACACCAAGCTCCACCAACAGGACGACTCCCAAGTTCACACACACACACACACACACACACACACACACACACACACACACACACACACACACACACACACGCTCGCTGGTGCAGTGGTAACGTTCTCGCTTGCCAACTGGTGGACGGCAGTTCGCGCCCCGCTCAGGTTGCGAAAAATTTCACTGACGAAGTGGGTGGTTACTGTCCTCCTTGAGCAAGGGGACGGGTGTGTGCGTGTGTGAAGGTCACAGCCTTGCCCTTAGATCGGACTACATGAGCTCTCAGCTCCCTTCCGGGAGGGTAAAAAGCTGACGATCACGACCATCAAGTGATCCTGACCGACCCGGTGAATTACACGCAGAACAAAACTATAAATCGACCACTATGACCGCGAGCATTGCTGTAATGAAACAAATCAAGTGATGGTAGCAATATTTTAATCACACCCACGGTATCTACGCAGTACCATCTACGTCCCGCCTCCGCCGCTGTTAGACTGCCTCTCAAGTTTCCCATCAGGTTAATCTCTTCACCCCATGGACGTCTATATTAGTCTCTATTTCGATACCATCAGGTGACTTTATTCAGTTTAGGAGAGTGTTTTCGAGCTGGCGGAAGTTAAATGTAGCCGCCAAAGACTCCCACTACTGGCAGGTGGCTCCCATTACTGCTTACAGTTTTCCACGTTTAGTAATAATTAAAAGACAAAAACACTTCGATAGCCGCACCCACCTGAACCGTAGTCCCCCCCCCCTCCCCCGTAAAAGAAAACGTAGGAAGAACAAGTGCACAGAAGGGACCCCGTTTTTTTTTTTTTTTTTTTTTACCGACGTTTCGCCAAGCAGGCTTCCTCAGGAGTTTGAAAAAATAAAATAAAATAAAGGTCCCTTCTCTGCTCCTCGTGTTTTTCCTATATTGTCTCAATCAGTGATGAATATAATACCAAGTACCCCCCAAACGATCCCAAAAGCCGTCATTTGTCTCTCGATGCACTTTTAAGACGCACACAAGCCATATTCCTGACGTACTTCAGACACGCCAGACACGCCCCAAACACACACCAGATACATCTCCAATACCAGTTTCCCTGACCCCCTCCCCCTCCCAAGAAGTGTGATGCACAGAAAATTCTACGGTTACAACGTGCCAGATTTCCTTTTTCAAAAATGTACAGCGAGTTGGTGAACCAGTACGAGTGCGTGGGTGAGTGATACAGTTAGAGACACACACTGGTTCTGACGGCCATGTGGGTGTGACAAAAGAAGTAGAAACGAATACCAAACGAAGAAGAAGAGACGAAGACGAAGAAGAAGAAGAAAAAGAAGAAGAAAGAAAAAAAGAAAAAGATTTAGACGAAGAAGAAGAAAGACGTGATTAGATGAAGCCTTCACTCACTCTTTCTTTACAAGGGGCCAGTCAGAAGCTGGAACAATGACATGGGGACAAAAGGAATTTTATAAAGACATGATGGTTTGTGCAGCACCAACAACTTCGCGTCTGGCCTGCGTCTCAAGTTTCTAATCAGTTTAACTCCGTCCTCCGGCAATGGTAAGCCAATATTGCCTTTGGTGGAGCATTGGCCCGCTACGCTCATGAGGTTTGATTTACGCGGAGATAATACTGAGGAAAATCGTATTAGAAGAGCAAGATTAAAGCTAAGAAATCGTCCGTGTCATTTTTGCCACCAAGAAAGCATTTTATAGTTATTATTATTATTACTATTATTATTATTATTATTATTATTGTTATTATTATTATTATTATTATTATTATTATTATTACATTATCACTATTATTATTATTATTATTATTATTATTATTATTATAACAACAACAATAACAATAACAACAATTACTACTACTAGTATTACGACTACTGTACTACTACTATTACTGTCACTATCACTACTACGACCACCAGTACTGCTGCTGCTGCTGTCATCATTATTATTATTATCATTATTATTATTATTATTATTATTATTATTATTATTATTTCGCCAGTATAAGGATACAGAGAAGGTTTCCATATGTTATTATAATCCTTCAATCTCTTACCACGCTGAGATTCAGGAAAAGGGAACGGAATTTTCCATTTTAGGGGATACATTTATTTGTATGTTAATGAAGAGGGGCAATAAATCCTTCATTAGCTCTGAGAGAGAGAGAGAGAGAGAGAGAGAGAGAGAGAGAGAGAGAGAGAGAGAGAAATGGTGTCATTTTACAAGAGGCTGATTCTTTCCTTGTTTTGACTTGCAATGTTTTCCTCTCGATTCTGTCTAGACTTTTCAGACTTTTGAGGTTAAGTATGGCACAATATAGATCTAATTAACCTTTGCAACACGAGAGGCTTCCTAAGTTGAAGAAGATTGGAGGCAGTAGCGAAAAAATATGGTTTCGTTTTAGTTAAAGAAATAAGTAGAAGGGATCTCTGTCTGTCTGTCTGTCTGTCTGTCTGTCTCTCTCTCTCTCTCTCTCTCTCTCTCTCTCTCTCTCTCTCTCTCTCTCTCTCTCAACACACAAACACGCCCGTTATTCTAAACTCTTTCCCTGTATACAAAACAGTGGTACTTGCCAGAAATTTAAGAATATTGAACTTAAGCCCTCTCTCTCTCTCTCTCTCTCTCTCTCTCTCTCTCTCTCTCTCTCTCTCTCTCTCTCTCTATCTATCTATCTATCTATCTATCTATCTATCTCAAGTGCAGCATTTTTTCTTCTGTTTTATATATCATCTAAATAACACATCACAGCAATGATCTCCTCTGAAAATAACCAAAGAAATAAAGAGGGTGAATGGAATAAATAAACCTGTAATGCCTATGGCACTATAACCATACAATATGTGCAAAATTTTAATGCAAAAAAAAAATAATAGCCAATCATTTAATATTTCGAGTGAATTTTAGAGAATCTCAAGGCGTGACGATAATTAGTGTGCATTTCACTTTATAAAACGCAATTACCAGGGAGGCAGAGATGTCGGTTCATATACTTCTTCTTCTGCTTCTTCTTCTTCTTTTTGTCATTCTTCTCTTTCTTATTCTTCTTTTTGTCATTCTTCTCTTTCTTATTCTTCTTTTTGTCATTCTTCGTCGTTTTATCCCCGCCATGCGTTTCAATTATGATGTCAGAAGTCTTAAAAATGGTGGTCCCCTTCGTTATCCCAGTGTAATAACAAGTTAGGTGGTTTCTAGACTGACAGAGGATGCATGAGCTAAATAATTACATTACAGACGGGTAAGCTTTTATCCTTAGACAACGGCGGGCTTCTGTAAGGTGTATTTAATTGATTTTAGCTGGAATACAATGGAGTTAGCTTCATCCTTGGCCAAAGCTATGACGCAGACACGATAGCTTCATCCTTGGCCAAAGCTATGATGCAGACACGATAGCTTCATCCTTGGCCAAAGCTGTAATGGAGACACGATAGCTTCATCCTTGGCCAAAGCTATGATGGAACACAATAACTTCATCCTTGGCCAAAGCTATAATGGAGACTCGATAGCTTCAGCCTTGGCCAAAGCTATGATGGAGACACGATAGCTTCAGCCTTGGCCAAAGCTATGATGGAGACAAATATAAAGAAATTAATGGATTTTACATATTTTGTACAATTTGTTGACCTAAACTAGACGACTTGCTCCCTGAGGCCAAACAATCCTCTTTCGCTCCAAAAATGAAGTCACACACTACATATCACTCCTTGGGTGCTAAAACATACCGACCTCACTGAATACATGCTGGTGCTGCTTTATTCAGGGCTGATGTTATGGTACTGGCGAGGGTGCTTTTATGACATACTTGTGGGTACCATGGAAAATCAGTTATTCCTTTAAAAACAGTGAATTTTAAAGAGGATCATAAAATCGTCTATCACCGGCTAGAAGAAGAAGTGAAAGTATTGTATTATCGACGAAAACAATGCCTGTGTGTGTGTGTGTGTGTGTGTGTGTGTGTGTGTGTGTGTGTGTGTGTGTGTGTGTGTGTGTGTGTGTGTGTGTGTGTGTGTGTGTGTGTGTGTGTGTGTGTGTGTGTGTGTGTGTGTGTGTGTGTGTGTGTGTGTGTGTGTGTGTGTGTGTGTGTGTGTGTGTGTTTGTGTGTGTTTTTGTGTGTGTGTGTGTGTGTGTGTGTGTGTGTGTGTGTGTGTGTGTGTGTGTGTGTGTGTGTGTGTGTGTGTGTGTGTGTGTGTGTGTGTGTGTATTATAGTATCCCCATTCTCTCGAGCATCGTATAATATAATCGTCTAATATAAACAGTAATACCAGCAAACCAGGTGTTTCGCGGGAAAAGGGTTAACACTTTTCAATAAATTTCGGATCTGTAAACGGTTCCCTGCCCTGGTTGGGATCGATCTCCCGTCCTTTCACACAACAATACTGGAGCGAAGAGTGCCTGGAAAACGGACCCTCACCCTCTTAGGTCCAGTCGATCACAAGAGTTTCCCCAATATTTTACCTCTTCTGCTTTTCTCTTTCCCCTTCTGGCTAATATTCCTAGGCTGAGAGAGAGAGGCTTGGGTCCATATGCTCATCGGTTGAGTTACCTCCCGAACACCTTTACTTAAGCGATTTATATTGTTTTTTACAACTTACTGTCCTCTTCCTCGCTACATATATCATTCTAATATCGTCAGACTCTGCATAAATAACGTACCAAAGGATATTAACTACCCACACTGAAAAATAAATCCCTATAGGAAAGGAGTTAGAGGGCTTCCTTACGCAACGAAAGTACAAGCCTCGGTATGTTTCTCTGCCCATATTTTGGTATGGGGTGACAGGGAGGATAGTGACAGACATGATGTAAGTGTGAAGCAAACGTAGTGTAATGGTAGGCACAGGTTTCTTCCTGACTGAACACCCTCTTTCAAGGATGATGGTCAGATTCTTCAGTAATCTTAGCAGCTCGAGGTGGTCTCTTGCTACCAGTAGACGAGTTTATCTAATATAGGAAGGACATTCCGCACTTATAAGGATAATTTAAATCCATTCTCATTGATCTTTCACTCAGAGGATGTGCAATATTCTCTCTCTCTCTCTCTCTCTCTCTCTTTCCAACATATATCCCACTATATCTGTTTCTCCACCTCCTTCTTCTCTCCTTGCAATCCTTCGCTGCTTCCTCTATCCCCTCCCTCGCCGGCCAGATAGCCATCATTAATCTTCATTTTACGAGCTAAGACAAGACTTTCTGCAATTTCATTGGGTCCCTTTTGGCAGCCGAAGGAAGAGGTCAATGAGATGAAGCGGCCAATTCACAACCAACCTTACGATCAATTCCCTTTCAAAGTAGGATTATATTTTCCAGGAAGGACGAGGGAGGAGGCCAGTAGATTTTCCCCATGACCCTTGTTCTTCCTGCACAAGAAAAAGTAACTAAGATTATATTTGGCACTAATGATGAATGAGACTTACAGAATCTCCCCATATTTCTTCTTTCCCTGGTTTCCTTCTCTCTTCTCTTCTTCCTCTCTCGCCGCTCCCTTTGTGTGGTCTCAATTTGTATCCCTCCCCTTCTCCTCCTTTGTCTCGTCTCATTTTGCCCCCCCTCCTCTCTCTCTCTCTCTCTCTGAAGCACACCTAAAAAGAAATAAAAATGCCAAAAATATGTGGGGATGGTTGTGTGCCTGTGAAGTTGAGGCAAGATTGCGAAAAACTCGAGCCAAGTGTGGAAGCTTTTGTGGTCATCTCTCCCGGCACTCTGGTGATAGCTCGTCTACTTTTGCTGATTCCTTTCCAGTTTCTTTTCTTTCTTTTTTTTCTTTTTTTTTAAAGGTGTGGGATGATGATGATGATGATGATTACATTTTCATTCTGACTTATTCCGATCTATAGAGTAAGCTAGGATCCAGAAGCAAGGGAAGATAAAGCACTAAAGAGAGAATCGTCATCATCATCATCATCATCATTATCATCAACATCGTCGTCGTCGTCGTCGTTGTCGTCGTCGTCATTGTCATTAATATCATTATTTTCCTGACGCTTTTTCTCACTTAAAGATGAAGGTTAGTTAGGATCCAGAAATAGGGAGAGAGGAAGTATAAAAATGAAAGAAGTATCATCATCATCAGCAGCAGCTGCAGCAACAATATCATGATCAACAACAGCAACAACTATTCCATCATCGTAACCATTATCAGCAACAACAACAAAAACTATTATTATTATGAACAAAAAAATCATCATCATCATCATCATGACCCATTTCTCGAATGAAGTTGAGGTGAGCAAAGATTCAGACACAAGGAAAGATATGCACGAAATATGGGAAGTGTCAACAACATGTGTAATGAACTGGGCCACACACTCATCTACGCATCAATAAATCTCCCGGAATCCTCGCTTAACCTCAAAGGACTAACTATATTTGCCGGGGAAGGGAGAGGAAGATACATTATCAGTACATATAAAAGGACTTTTGTTTATATATTAATTCCTTCAATCAAATAACATGTTTAATATCTATACTCTGTCACATGAACTGATTTGGCTTTGGGGGAAACTTTTAATAATGAAGAGGCTAAACTCCTTTTATATGGTGACGTCGTTTGTTAAATACGGTATTCTTCCTAAAAACAGACTGTTTTATTCTACTTATAAAAAATCATGTTAGTAGTAATGGGGTTATTGAAGGCTATATTTAATTAATCTTCTTAACAAAGTTTTTCTTAATATACAGCCATACGCCTCAATCCTGGAGGGTTTGGGCACGAACATATTGTCACCATGTCACCCTGTTCGGCGCAGTCAGGCTGCCCTTCATCCTACACATCCTATTTCATAAACCTCTCCACCCTCTTCTTCCACCTTGTCCTCTATTCCCTCTCACTCTCTTCCCCTCTACCTCACACACACACAATAGGCCATCCTTGTAGATATTGCTTGTTCCCCAGTCTCTCCACATGGCCTAAGTATCACAGGGAATTTTAGGCACTTTCCAGCACATCTACATCAACACCACAACGTCCATTAGCCTGTCTTTCCAGGTAACTCTAAACGCTTCTCTAAATAACTCATGCCCACTCCTCTCGCTCATTCAGTATAGACCAAAGCCTGTATTCTCGTCGGCTGACAAAATTTCGTAGAGGGGTGGAAGGGCATCTCCTGACAACATCGACAAGGATTCAGATCAATAGCTTAAAGGTAAAGCCTATAGGGAAAGCTTGTTATTTTTGGGCCGGAACTATTCTTACGGTAGCCATGAGAATAGTTCCGGCCATAAGAAAACGAATAACATTTTGTCCGATTTTAACCAGATATGGTAGAAACATAAAAGGGGAGTTCACGACCAAATCTACTAGGTTCCAGACCAATACCTTAAGATAACTCAAGAGGGTATGCTCAAAATTGACCTTGTGACCTTCATCTTAGCCCAGTGGTTCAGAAAACTGTCCTTGGCTATCCCTTAACATCGCCACCAATTTCTTTAAAATCGGAGAACAACTGCTTTTTGTATCAAAATCAAAACTATTCTCACAGCAGCATTGAGAATAGTTCCGGCCCTCAGTAAACACAGTTTTTATTCGACGTTATGCAAATTTGGTAGAGAGATCGAAGGGCGGCTGGTAACAAAATCTATTAGGATTCAGAGCTATAAGATAAAGCCTACAGGGTAAGCTCGCCATATAGGGGCCGGGCCAATTCTCACGGGAACCACGTGAAAAATGCCGGCCTTCAGTAAACACACAGTTTTCATCCCATATTAACCAAATTCGATAGTACGGTAGAGGGGTACCTCCTGATAGCATCTACATGGTTTCAAATTAATAGCATAAAAGCGTGCATTACAGTCTTAAAGCTGACCTTGTCTAGTGACTTTTCTCTTTGTTCAATGGTTCCGAGATGTAGTAGGCTCTGGCCTGGGCTACCCTTCAACATCACCAAACTTCTTTCAAATCGGATATAACTGCTCGTTTCGCCAAGGCTGGAACTATTCTCACGGCAACCATGAGAATAGTTCAGGCCTTGAAAATATGAATATTTTTTTTCCCCGATATGAATCAAATTTGGTACAATCGTCGAGGGGCACCTCATTACAAAATCTACGAGGTTTCACACCAACAGCTGGACCGTAGAGTTAATAGGGCAGTCTCAATGTTGACCTTGTCCTGAGACCTTGATGTTTACCTAATGACTCTGAGAAATAGTCAACTTGGTCATGGGCTACTCCTCAACATCTCCACCAAATTTCATTTAAATCGGATAAATTGTTCTCGTTATATGTTGGCTGGAACTATTTTTATGGCAGCCGTGAGAATAGTTCCGCTCTTCAGTAAACATTGTTTTTATCCGACATTAAGGAAGCTCCCTAACATCTTTTCCTTAGCAATTCAGTTCTGGATAAGCATGGTTAGTATCCTTTTGTATGTTGTCTATGCAGGGTATGCCAACTTTGGAAGGATTTATATATCATAGAAGAGAAAAGTAAGGTGTAATGAACAAAATAAATCTCTTAGGAAAAGATATTTGAGAGCTTTCTTAATCGACGAGAATATGGACCCAAGCCTCACTTCCTTTGACAGAGAAGTGATCATGTCGAGCAATGACATAGGAATAACAGAGCAAAAGAGGACATCGCCGGGGTGAAGGGGTTAATGGAGACAGATTTTATTCCCTTCCCTGCTACGGGTTACCTCAATGAGAGAAAGAGAGAGAGAGAGAGAGAGAGAGAGAGAGAGAGAGAGAGAGAGAGAGAGAGAGAGAGAATAGAAAATGCGTCCTCGTAGAGAAAGAACAAAGTTTAAAATCAAATCTAGTGACTCAATGAAAATCTGGCGGTAAGTTGGCCATATCTATAATGGACCTGGATGTTTCGTAACACCTGTCCTTGGGCGATTTTTTCAACACATTACACATTAGTATCCTCTTATATGTCATTGATGCAGAAAATGTTGATATTAAAACGATGTAATTAACAATCAACAAAATATAAAGGCAGAGTTCTAAATGGCTCGGAGAATTTCGTGTTATATTTTCTTTAGCGAATTATTCTGCTTTTTATACCTCAATATCTTCTTGTTCAGCACTGATGCAAACTGTGTCGATAAACTGCATACAGAAGAAATGTCGGGGGACAAGGCGACATGAAGGTGATTTGTCTGTGGCCACCCCTTACGAATTTGAGGCGTCAGGCTATAGATAGATAGAAAGATAGAATGGACAGGTGTAATAAGCAAAGTAAATCGTTAAGGAGGAGGTGCAACGTAACTTCCTATGCCACAATATGCCCTGACATTCACGAAAAAACGTAAGAGGAATTCTCTGTCGTAACTTAGATCTGTTTTCTGCAGGATAGACAAGGAGAAAGTAGAATCCTCCTTCTGTCCCTCTTCTTCCATTTAAGTCGTAGTTACACCTGGAAATTATCATTGTTGTTATTTTCTAGGATGAAGAAGGGAAGGAGAGACCAGAATCCTCCTGTAATTTTTGTTCTTCTTGCATATCAGAATCTCTCTCTCTCTCTCTCTCTCTCTCTCTCTCTACAAGTAACAAAGATTGCTTGTGGGAAGGAACTCATATATGATTTACAGTCTCTTTCTCTCTCTCTCTCTCTCTCTCTCTCTCTCTCTCTCTCTCTCTTTCTCTCTCTCTCTCTTTCTCTCTCTCTCTCTCTCTCTCTCTCTCTCTCTCTCTCTCTCTCTCTCTCTCTCTCACACACACACACACACACACACACACACACACACACACACTACATCACACTTTGCTTTTTATGAGCGAGGAAGCCGAGCCCGCCAAGAAAACGTGTGAGGAAGGTACTAATGTGGAGAGAGAAGAAGGAATAGGAAAAGACGTGAAAAATGTGAAAGGAGTTCAAGGGAAGGAAGAAAAGGGGAATTAAATAAAAAAAAAAAAGTTTTGAAGTGAAGTGGGGTGAATATGAGGAAAAAAGATATATGAAGAATGAAAAGCATGGAGGAGGAGGAGGAAGAGGAGGAGGAGGAGGAAGAGGAAGTAGAAGAATGATGATGATGATGATGATGATGAGGAGGAGGAGGAGGAGAAAGAAGAAGTAGAAGAATGAGGAGGAGGAGGAGGAGAAGGGGGAGGAATCTCATTATTAATGCCTATAGATTATTCGAGCCATGCATGGGAGACGTATTTCAAACATCCTACAGTACGACACGGAACAATCGAATTGACTCCCAGGTCCCTAACTGTGCTCCTATGTGAACAGGGAAATAGGGAAAACAATATTAGTCCAGGGGCCTGACCAAGAGACGAAGAAAAATTATGAATTTAGAGGAGGAAACCGAAATATGAATAAACAAAAATGATATGCAGGAAAAAAATAGCTAGAAAACAAGGAGGTAGGAGGAAATGCACAAAACAACAAAAAACTAGAAAGCACTCACAGAACGCATACCTCCACCAATGACATTGCCATTAGATGGGATCCGGATCCGGAACCTTGGAGATATTGTTTGGAATACAGTACATATAATCGAATCCGCCTCCAAATCTAATCAGTTGTTCCTTGACCCATGGCCCACTCCTCCACAATACTTTACTGAAATTTATTGAGAACTTTGGAGATACTGTGCAGGATACACAGGATCCGGATCCAGGTCCGGATCCACCCCCAAATTTAATCATTTCTTTCCTGGCCCATGGTCCACCATTCCACAAAATTTCATTGAAATTCAGAGAGAATTTTTGGAGATATTGTGCGGGATACTCTGGATCCGGATCCGAATCCTCCCCCAAATTTAACCAATTTTTTCTTGGCCCATGTCCCAACCTTCCAAAAAAAAAATTCACTGACAATTCACTGGCATATCGTGTGGACAAACAAACAGACAAACATAGGTGAATAAATAACCTCCAACTTCGTTGGTGGAGGTGAAAACAGAGAGAGAGAGAGAGAGAGAGAGAGAGATCCTTTAGTGTAGTTTATGAATTTCTCAACATCAAAGGGGTTGAGAAGACAAAAGCGATGAAAGGAACTGGAATGAAGACAAAAATATATTAAAACTCAGGGTCTTATGACTCACTCCAAGCTAAATAAAATCGTCTGTCATCAACTGGCATAGAACACTAGAGTTGTATCGATGATGAGGGTGTAGATGGTGACAGAATGTGAAAGGCGGTAATCTAGTGCGGTTAGAAAGCTTACTAACACCTCTCTCTTAACGATGTATTTCTGATGCTGCTCCGTTACTACATTCTTGTTTGTTTTTCACGCAATCTAAGTTGATACTGAATAGACATAAGAAGCAAACCAGGGGATATTAATCAATAGTCGGGAAAATAAATCGTTATGGAGGAGGTGTGAGGGAGCCTCCTTACCCGATGATAACACGGACTAGACTCTTTCTGATCTACATTCGCTCTGTTCAGGACTTTCCCAAACACCTCTTCCTTACCGATTTATTTATTGGATATGGCTGGTTAATATCCTTTTGTCCATTATTTGTGCAGTATGGCGACATTAGAAGGATTTGCATAACACGGTAATAAGGCGTTATAAGCAAAATAAGTCGCTTTGGAAACGGTGTTAGGCAGCCTCCTTATCAGACGCGGGCTTCAGTCTCCTATAACTAACTCTCAACTGAATATTATTGCTGTGTTAGATTGAATAAAAATATAGAGTTGTCCCTATGATGGGCAGGTTAACAGAGGAGGCAAGAGGTAAAAACAAATACAAAAAAAGAAAAAAAGGGAGAAAAACAGAAATACGAAGAGTAAAGCTTAGTAATACACCAAAGTTAGGTTTTGGGAAATGAATAAAAAAAAGGAAAAAAGGAAATATCAAATGTAAAGAGATGAAATACAACTCAATAAGGAGGTTTTGAGAATTGAAAAGAAAGAAAGAAAAATATGAAATGTAAAGTGCAGAAATACAAAAAAGAAAGAAAAAACGAAATATTAAGTGTCGCAGAAATACAGCAAAAAAGTAAAAAGGAGAAATATGAAGTGTAAAGTGCAGAAATACAAAAAGGGAAAAAAAGAAATATGAAGTGTAAAGTGCAGGAATACAAGAAGAAATGAATTTAAAAAAAATTAGGAAGTGTAAAGCGCAAGAAAAAGAGGAATGGGAAGAGTAAAGAACAGAAAAACAACAAAAACGGAAAAAATGTAAAGTATGAAGTGTAAAGTGCAGAAATACAACTAGATAAAGGAAAGAAGAGATATATGAAGTGTAAAGTGCAGAAATACAAACAAAAGAAAAGAGAAGTATGACGTGTATGGTGCAGAAATACAACAAAAAAGAAAAAATAATTAGAAATATGAGGAGTAAAGTGCAGAAATACAACTAAGTGAAGAGGTGTCTGGCAAAGTCAGGAAAACGGAGGAGAGAGCACGATGAAAAGAGTGGAAGGAACAACATGCATCCATCACCAGTCGTGCAGTCTCTTTCTGTCCCATCAGGAGTGCAGTGACCCCGGGCTAAGCTAGATGGTGCTTATATTTAGGGCGAGGACAACCAGCCTTAATAGCCACAGCGAGGGGCGTAATGTGAGCATTTGTGAGCATTAAACCCCATCACTCAGTCGGATGTAAGCTCATGTGAGTGCCATCTGGTTGGAGCGCCTTACTCAGTAAAAACCAGGAATCATTTGGATTTATGGTTACCACCCAGCGTAGTGATTTCCTGGGTAACAGCAAATCATTGCTTTATCATTCAATGTAGAGTCACCTGATGGGGAAACTACATCAAATGAGTGGATGGTGCGCGTTTCAACAGGACATTCTTTAAAAAATGTAGAAATATGAAAAGCAGAAAAGTAGATGATGAAATAGAAATGCGAAGGAAGCAGATAGATTATGCCAAATAAAGCAACTCTAAAACGAAGAGGAAAAAATAATAACAAAAAATGAAACCAGGAAGAAGGAGCAGAAAGATGTGAGGTTGAGGAGAAATACAACTGAGAAAGTAGGAGTGGGGACGCTCGGGAAAATAAAGTATGCAACCAGAAAGCGATGGAGAGAGGTCTGTGTATCGCAGGTATATCTCGACATCATGAAGAAAGTGGGAAGAAAGAGGCGGAATGTGGGAAAATGGTGAAGAAAGGAATAAGAGCGAACACCGAAAATATCGCAGAAGAACGTGGCATGTAAAGGAAGGAAAGGAATGTTAGAAAACAGATGTGAAAGTGGGGAAACAAGAGACAAATAAAGAAAAAAAAATAAGTGAAGTGAGGAGAAAAAATCAAAAGAGAACGCGGGATAAAAATTGGAAACAAAACAGAAAATATAGAAAAGTGAAAAGAAGAAAGTGATGATTCAAGATACAGGTAAAAAAAGGAAGAGGCAAGTTGAAAGTCAGAAAAGAAAAAAAAATGAGACGAAAAAGAGAAAGGGAGAGAGTGATCTGTTAAAGGCAAAAAAAAAAAAAAAAAATCACCAGCAAAGACATGGAGAGTGAGAGAAGACAAACATGAATGTGTGAATAACGATACGAATAGAAAAGAATGAGGTGAGAAGAAAGAGGAAATCACCGGAGTAAATGAGTCAAATGAGTAATGGGTCTGAAACATAGAGAATATAAAAAAAAAAAAAAAAAGGCAGTCAATCTAATTATTAAAAAAAAAAAAAAAAAAAGTAAAATGGGAAGGGTGTTTTCTGTGAACCGAAGCATACTGTTGCCATGGTAATCCTAAGCCTGACTGGTCTCTGAGATATCCAGTGACAGGCTAATAAAAAGTGAAGGAGACATGCCGAGGGGGAAGACTAGTTTTTGTTGAAATGGAATGTAAATAAAAATATCTTAAAAAACAAAAGGTACAGGAAAACAAATGAGAAAAAATTAATGCAATTTATAATAGAAAGTGGGACGAGGCAAAAACACGCCTAGAAAAGAAAGTGATAGGGAAAAGGAAGAAAACGTGGTATAACGAGATGGCACCCGAGGAAAATAGAGAAGAAAGTTAAAAGAAATCGAGAAAAATAAAGTTCAAGAAGAAGTAAAGAGAAGAAAGAGATGGAGGAAGAAAACTAAAAACTAGATGAGGGTCAGTGTGGTACTTATTTTGAAAAAGAGATGATAAATAAATGTATAAAAATAGACCAAGAAACGTAGCAGAATGTGGACACCATAATTCTAAGCCTCACTGTTTTTTGAGATCTC
>NC_137017.1:25894112-26131612 GCF_032717465.1 Coenobita brevimanus
TACTGCCACCACGACCACCACCAACACGACCACTGACACCACTACCATCACCGTCACTACAACCATCACAACCACCTGCATCAAAAAGGTCTAACATCAGTTGTGTCCTCTCTCTCTCTCTCTCTCTCTCTCTCTCTCTCTCTCTCTCTCTCTCTCTCTCTCTCTCTCTCTCTCTCTCTCTCTCTCTCTCTCTCTCTCTCTCTCTCTCTCTCTCTCTCTCTCTCTCTCTCTCTCTCTCTCTCTCTCTCTCTCTCTCTCTCTCTCTCTCTCTCTCTCTCTCTCTCTCTCTCTCTCTCTCTCTCTCTCTCTCTCTCCACCCAGGCCGTTATACACAAGAGACACCGAGTTGGACCTCCCACAGCTCTGGTAAGGGAGGGTTTGTTGACCACAGGGACGTCTTCGTTGGGTTCAGAGTCGTGTAGGGAATTTTTTAAGAACTGGGTTCAAAGGTTCACACACACACACACACACACACACACACACACACACAAAACTGGGTCACCTTAGATATCATTGTACTTACTATTTTACTGCTCTTTCCTACATGTTTCAGGCAAGCCATAAATAATACTTCTGCTGCATTGTTTTTATCATCTTCACCATCACTTTACTAATAATTCTAACTTAATTTCCCACCGTATATTGCTGTGAGCGAATCTGTAACACAAAGAGAGGTGATAAGGTTGTCTTTAAGGAAATTCACCTCAGTCTTGCACCAATCGTTCAGGCCATCGTAGACTTGGCTTTAATTAGGAAACAAACAAGGAAACAAAATCATTAGTACATAATTAGATTTTTTATATGTTTCAGATTAGCCTCAGACGTAAAAATTCCGTCGATTACAGAGAGAGAGAGAGAGAGAGAGAGAGAGAGAGAGAGAGAGAGAGAGACTTACGTTTAATATCCTTAAATTTCTGGTAAGTAGCAGTGTTTTGTATGCCGGGATACTGTTAAGAATAACGTGTGTGTTTGTGTGGAGAGAGAGAGAGAGAGAGAGAGAGAGAGAGAGAGAGAGAGAGAGAGAGAGAGAGAGAGAGAGAGAGAGTTATATAGAGTTACAGAAAAATTAATATGAAGGTTCCATTTGGTGTGTCCAGGGTATTTTCTTTCTAAGTTCCGGTAGCAATGACTCTCCCATTCTCGGTACAACTCTTAGCATTTTCTTCCAGGTACGACAGGTGATTTTACCGAGCTGAGAGTGTGACATGCGAGACTGAGAGTGTCAGTATTGGTACCATAACTCTCTCATGGCCGGAACAACTCTAATTCCATCGTATTCCACATTATTTAGCTCAAAATGGGTCATACAAGCCTAGAAATGGCAAGATAAATAGACATGCTTCAAGTATTAATAAACATTCACAGCAGTGTCCCCTTAAACTGAGCAAGAATTCTATCTTTATATCTACAGCCTGAATCCTGGACGGGGAAGCCACAAATGATGCACTTTCATGTCACCCTCTCCACCACCATCAAGCTGCCCTCTCTCGAACCCACATACCTCCCTCTCATATCCTTGTCCACCTCATTCCTCCATCTCTTTCCCAGTCTCCTCCCCCTCCCCCCCCTTTTACCTCACTCACATTCATCAGTTTCGTTTTATGTTGTCTCCTTTGTGCTCCTCCAATTACACTTTTGACTTCCCTCTCATGAAACAGTCTCGTCACCGTAGCAGCGTTCGTTAAAGAGTGTCACTGAAACCACTTCCTCTCCAGTTAATTTCAGAATATGACGCGCTGGATAGAGGAGCCTTCTCGTGATGACGGAAGGAGGATCTACCCGGATGCACAAACGTTCCTTAGCCCCTCCTCCTCCACCTCCCTAAAGCAGAGCATAGATCCACAGCATTGGAGTCCTGCGGTTCAATGGGTTCAGGTTCAAGTGAGTCTGGGAGTGCAACAGTGGTTAATCCTATACACCAATTTTCTCGTGTAAATATTTCATGAACTCTGTTAATATTAAGCAGTTATAGCATGAAACACAATACTGAGGTGTAGTGTTCAGGATCAGTCGCTAAAAATGAGGTGCGTGGGATCTTCCTAGTCCTAACCCGATGAGAACATTAATCCCAGGACTCTATTCTTGTAAGTTGAGAAATCTCCCAAACACCTTTTCCTAAGCGATTTTTTTTACTTGTTACAACTTACTGTCCTATTCTGTGTTACATAAATCCTTCCAATATCGCCATATTCTGCATCAATAAAATTCAAAAGAATATTGACCACCCATATCCAAAAATAAATCGCTACGGAAGAGTTGTTAGGGAGCTTCCTTAACCGACGAGAATACGAGCCTTGGACATCAAACAACTGGGCACTATGACGATATACAGTGGCAGAAGCCTTGCAGGGGATCTCAGACTAGAGAACCGGATTAATGCTATCATGCTCTTATGACTCATGCTCTGTTGATTAATTTAGTCAGGAGTTAACTGGAACAAAGCACTAGAGGTGTCCCAATCATTAGAAGGTTATAGGGGTGAAGTATCAATGCTCTGGCTCCAATAAATTCACTCTCAGGTCTATATATACGTTGGGTGTCAGGCGGAACTGAATAATTATTGGTGCCACTTAGCTTAGCCTCTGGGAACTCATTCGCAGCCAAAATCGTCTGGTGTTAACTTGCAATGAACTGCTAGGGCTGTCCTGATCATCAGACTTAATGGTGGGAGCATTAGTAACCACAGAGTACTGTAACTCAGCTTAAAGGAAAAAATCGCCTGGCGTTAGATGGAATAGACTATTTTATTTATTTTTAGGTAGATTCCTTGTGGTAAAAGATTAATGAATGTTATACCTGTCATTTCCCTTCTGAAAAAATTCTTTAAAGTTCAAGAATATTTTTTGGAGGTAGTGAGAATGAAATAAGAAATAGAACACAGGGGAAAACTCAGCTTATACTTGTTAACTTGGACGGAAGTGAGGTTATGCAAAAGATACTCACTAAAAATAATTCATGTTTATTTACCAACTTCACAGAGTTCAGACAAGAAAAATGGAACACTCTATGATGACATTAGTCAGAAAATGGAACAGGAAAAAAACTTAATACAAATTGCTTGCTGGAGACTTTATTGCAAAAGTTGGTAAGACCGTGTTGGAGAAAATATGTGACCAAGTTTGCAGTAGGAGAGAGAAATGACAAGGGAGAGATGGTAGTTAATTTTGAAGAAATATACAACGTGGGGATTGTACATTGCATAAGTTCGTCGATGGGTTATGCAGTTTTGATTTATAGTTTTTCACATATAAAAAATCCGTGTTTGATATTTTTCTTGAGTGTGCTGAATTAGTGCCTCATACGCTTATCAATTCCACGAACGCATTTGGTAGACCATTTTCATTATCGCTGACTCCACGCCCCCCCCCTCCCCTTACTACGCAAAATGATGTCATATTTGTCTTTGTGTGTGTGTCTGTCCTCGTGTCTGTCCTCATGTCTGTATGTTCGTTTGCCCATTTGTCTATCTGTTTGTCTCACTGTTCATCTCTCTGTCTCTGTTTGTGTCTGTCTTTCTCTGTCTGACTGTTCATTCGTTTGTCTGGCTTTTTGTCTCCTTGTCTGCCTGTCTGTCTGTCTTTATATCATTATTCCATATCTCTCTCTGTCCATCCATCCGTCCCCAACACAACGAGACAAATTGCATTGAAAGCTGGCATGAAAAAATGATTTGTAAAACCTCTAGTATCAATAATTCGATCTACTCCCCTTCCCTTCCCCTCCTTCCGTCGATCTCACCTCCCCCCCTCTGACCACCTTAAATAAAAATAAATAAATAAAGGAAATTTTTATCGGAAATTAACATTCTCTCAGTTGGGGAAGTAATAAGACGCTCTTCAAGTTAACATCAAACGATTTATTTCAATAGAGAGTTGAGTCAGATTGAGTGTTTCTGCTTCCACCCTAAACCTTCTAATGGCAGGGACAACCCCTATTTCTTGATTCCTGCTGACGGCAAACGAGTTTATGCAAGTGAGAGTCAATAGGAGCTTCTACGCGTTTTTATCATCCTCATTTACTTTCTTATGTTGCAGATAATTCTAGCAGCTACTCTGTTTTAGATAATGCTAGACGATTAAACTTATCTTACATTGAGTCATAGGAGCCTGTGCGTTATATTTTTGTCACCATTAACCCTTTCATGGTCGGTATAGCTCTAAATTCTACCCCATTTTCTATTCTATTTTCCTACCCCATTTTTCTCCTTCAGCTATGACTGGATGATTATATTCATCTGAGAGCCAGTTAGAAAAGCCCAGGTGTTTTAATTGCCACCACCGAACCTCTCATCATCACGACAGTTCCAGCTCTCTGTTCTGTCAGAAGGCAGACGATTTTATTCAGATGATTGAGTTACAGAAGCCTGAGTGTGTTAATTCTGTCGTCATTAATACTCTCGTTGTTGAAGGAGGTGATGGATTCTTTTTCTGCTATTATTAAATCTCTCTCTCTCTCTCTCTCTCTCTCTCTCTCTCTCTCTCTCCAGCTGGGAGTAAAGCAATGACGGCTGAGTGTCAAGTAAAACCTGCATTGTACCTGTATTTTTTTTGTACATGATTATTACCTCCGCCAACGAAACTGGAGGAGGTATTGCATTCACCAATGTTTGTCTGTTTGTTTGTTTGTTTGTCTACACGATATCTCCAAAAGTTCTTAATGAATTTCAATGAAATTTTGAGGAAGGGTGGACCATGGGCCTAGAATGGTGGATCAGATCCGGATCCATATCCTGCAATGGCACTGGTGGACGTATGCCGTCTCTGAACGCTTTCTAGTTATTATCTGTTCCAACGAGAAGTGACCCTGATAGAAAATAATTTCTATCTACGTTTTTATCCACAAGGGCAAATGTTCTTCATAGAGGAGTTCAGACAGTTTCAGCCCGACTTGGATCCTCTTACGGTATACATGCATGTGTTCTCTCTCTGTACATGCAAGGAGAAGATCTGAAAGTGTTCTGTCATCAAAAAAAGGACATTTCTATATATGAGTATAATTCTTTTATTTCAAACTTAGATAGTTTCCTAGTCGAGAAAATGAAGAGGCCAGTGAATGTGAATGAGGTGGAGGGAGAAAGGGAAACCGAGGATGAGGTTGAGGAATAGGGGAAAACCACTGATGAGGTTGAGGAATAGGGGAAAACCACTGATGAGGTTGAGGAATAGGGGAAAACCACTGATGAGGTTGAGGAATAGGGGAAAACCACTGATGAGGTTGAGGAATAGGGGAAAACCACTGATGAGGTTGAGGGAGTGGAGGAAACCGAGGATGAGATGAAGGGAGAGAGGGAAACCGAGGATGCGGTGGAAGAATATGGGGGAAATCAAGGATGAGGTGGGGGGAGAGAGGAAAATCGAGAATGGAGTGAAGGAATACGGGGGAAATCAAGGACGAAGTGGAGGGAGAAGAGGAAACCGAGGATGAGGTGGAGGGAGAAGGGGAAACCGAGGATGAGGTGGAGGGAGAAGGGGAAACCGAGGATGAGGTGGAGGGAGGGTAGGAAACCGAAGATGAGGTGGAGGGAGAGGGGGAGGGGACCAAGAATGAGGTGGAGGGACTGGGTGGAAGGGCATATGAATGAGAGTGAAATGAGTCGGAGAGAGGGGTGTCTGACAGAGGATGACAAGGGGACATCAAGGCTATTTGTTCGTAGCCCTACACTCCCGGATTAAGGATTCTGGCGATAGATAGATAGATAGACAGACAGACAGACAGACAGGCAAATGGACAGATAGACTTCCAGCTGTCAAATATGATAATCTACACCAGGTCCAAACTTGGGTACGCGAACCCCGGGAAGGAGACAATGGTTTTCGGGGGGATGTGAGAGATTAAATTTTGAATGCCGAGGCTAAATTCTTCCATCTTTCATCCACTTCTTTGTTTTCCCATGAGGAGCGTAGGGGCCCTGGGTTAGGTGAAAGAGTCTAAACAGTTGGGTTAAAAATACTGTAATTTTTTAAATCTCGTCTGATAAAAATATCTATCTTTTCGGCTCAGTCAATGGCAGAATGGAGTCCGATAGGAGGATAAATTCGAATAGTAACCAAGGAGACTCATTCCTACATCGTATGACATTTTCACGCAACCATGTGGTCTAGTTTCCTCAGACAAATCTGACTAGAAACCAAGGAGACTCATTCCAAATATAGTGCACCCCCATAATTAGCATTTTGTAAGCGGTAACTTCCACCGACCCTTGGATTTATACCCTAGTGGACTACATCCGATTGGGTAGCTTTAACCCACTAGGTCACCTGAGCCTGTATTGTCATTGGTTGAGGAAACTCCTTAATATCTTTTCCTCAGCGATTTATTTTGTTCAGTTACACCTTACTGTCTTCTTCTGTGTTATATAAATTCTAACAATATCGTCATATTCTGTATCAATGGCGTACAAAATGGTATTAAGGTATTAACCAGCCATATCCAAAAATAAATGGCTTAGGAAGAGGTGTTAGGGAGTTTTCTTTACAGACGAGAATATGAGCCAATGTGTCAGAATTACATCACAAAATGAATAAAGAATGTTTCAGTAAAGAAAGAATATAGAATGTTTAAATAAAGAATAGATAAAGTTCATTAAAGAATTATTGAAAAATGTTTAATGAAGAATGAATAAAAGAATGTTTCAATAAAGAACGTTTCAGTAATGGCCAATAATATACTCTCACTACCAGGACAAGATTTTTTATTAATTGGACAGCTTTCGAAGTGAATTAGAGGTACAAATGGAGATCCAACTAATTTTTATTTAATTTTAATCACGTCTTCACCAGATCATTTTATTTAATCTTTGGATGGAATTATAGTCATGAAATAGATACTGTAGGCATTCTATCTATCTATCTATCTATTGCCAGACGCCATAATCCAGTACGGGGTGGCCATTTGACTTTGAGTTATTTCTTTTACGGGGAGGGACACTAACCATTCACCAACTAGTGGTGTTCCTCAGGGCTCTGTCCTATCACCAACTCTCATCCTTTTATTCATCAATTATCTACTAAGTTGTACATCTAACCCTATCCACTCATACGCTGATGACTCCACCCTTCACCTTTCCATTCGGTTCCCGCAACGCCCATCTCAACAGTTACTTCAACAAACAGGGGATGAGGCTATGGCACACCTAATGTCTGACTTGGCTCGTATCTCTGACTGGGGTAAAAAATAATATGGTTCTTTTTAATGCATTTAAGACTCAGTTCTTACACCTATCAACCCGACAAAATCTTCCACAGGTATACCCACTAATGTTTAATAATACTCAGCTTAATCCTGCATCATCCTTGAACATGCTTGGGGTTTCATTTACTCGGGACTTATCTTGGAAATATCATATTACATCTCTTGTAAAATCTGCTTCCAAGAGATTGGGTGTGCTAAGCCAACTCCGCTCTTTCTTTACCCCTGCACGATTGTTGACTCTATACAGGGGTTTTATCCGCCCCTGTGTGGAGTACAACTCTCATGTGTGGGGAGGCTCCCCACATACAGCTCTTCTCAATAGGGTGGAGTCAAAGGCTTTTCGTCTCATTAACTCTCCTCCTCTTACTGACTCCCTTCAACCTTTGTCTCTTTGCCGCACTGCTGCATCTTTATCTCTTTTCTATCGCTACTTTAATGGTCACTGCTCCTCTGAACTGTCTGCTTGCATTCCTCCACCTCTACGACGGGCGCGTAGCACCCGTCTGGCAGCAAACTCTCATCCCTTTTCTGTCCAACTCTCTAATGCAAGAGTTAACCGTTACTCCCAGTCTTTCATTTATGCAACAGGTCAACTCTGGAACTGTCTCCCTCTGTCTGTATTTCCTGCTGCCTATGATCTCCAGTCTTTCAAACGCAGTGTGCCCAGGTATCTCAAAATGATCGGATCTTGAATTTGGCTCTCTATTGTATTTTGTTTCTCTCTTGGAGGGAACTGTTACTGCGGGCTCATGGCCTTTGGTTCCTTCTTCCTCGCATAAAAAAAAAAAAACTTGACACGTTGGGAGCACGTATGGTTTGGTTATATGGTTACCACCCAGCGTTGTAAATGGTTTCTTGGCTCACAGGAAACCATTTGGCTTGTCACTCAATGTAAAGCCACCTGTAAAGGAAAGCAATCCAGTAAGAAGTGACAGGAAAGATTGGAGAAATAGGAAGAGAGGAGGGCAGGCAGAGAAAAAGAATGATAAAGGCTAAGGAAGTAGGCAGCACTACTGTACATCAAGTGAGTGGATGACAGTGGCCACCATCTGCCACCAATATTTCATGATATTGCCTACCACTGTAGGTAATATCATGAAATAGGTACTGCAGGCAATATCATGAAACAGGTTCTGAAGGCAATATCATGAAATAGGTACTGAAGGCAATATCATGAAATAGGTACTGAAGGCAATATTATGAAATAGGTACTGAAGGCACCATCATGAAATAGGTACTGATGGAAATATCATGAACTAGGTACTGAAGGCAATATCTATCATTCCAGTTCCCAGTGTTTCCATGGGTTGAACAAAAACGTCTATGAACAACAAAAATAAAGTGGAAAAAAATAAGTCAGGAGATTGAAGTAATTATATTTTTAACGAGTCTGAACTCCATCACAGACTTAATAAGAATTCCAAATGAGCTAAATGAGGACCAAAGAAGAGGGGGTAAGATTAAAGGAAAAGGTGGAAGGGGAACATGGGACAGGGAGGAGGGAGGGAGGATAGGAAGGAAGGAAATGGAGGGGGGAAGAGATGATGATGATGATAATGATGGTGATGATAAATGATTATGTTCATGATGGTAATGATGAATAATTGTGTGAATGCTGCTGCTGCTGCTGCTGCTGCTGCTGCTGCTGCTGATGATGATGATGATGATGATGATGATGATGATGATGAGGAGGAGGAGGAGGAGAAGGAGGGCGCAAAAATGGCTAGTGATAGCACTTGTAATTATGATGATGAATATGACAAACCATTTCCATTGATGATGATGATGATGATGATGATGATTACCGCTATACTTGACAAACATACACCTCTCCTCGAGGGGCAAGGACGCTCTCGTTACCCATTTACTTCTCTGTATGGCACAAGAACAGACGCCTCAGTCAAATGACCTACTCCAGACGACTAACTTTGGCAGACCCTTGAGAAGTCTATCTATCTATAGCCAGACACCATAATCCCGTAACAGGTGGCCGTTTGACGTTGAGTTAGTTGAATTACGGGTAGGGGCACTAACCCTTCCCCAGCCCACTGGTTGACACGTAGGGAACACGTATAGGTTGGTTATATGGTTACCACCTAGCGTCGAGAAGTGACATGGGTTTATGAAAACTAGATCTTACCCTTTCAGTTGCAAAGTTAGCCACCAAGATGAATACAGCGATAGAACAACGATTTTTTGCACACTCTGCCTGATTGTCCTGTTCCATGTTACTGATACAAACTTCATCCATATTAAAATGATACAACATGCAACAGAATGATGATGTATACCAGGCAAAATAAATTGCCAAGACAGAGGTACTGAGAAATATATAAGAGATCAGTGAAAAACAAAAGAGTGATGAGGTATAACATGCAAAGTAAGTCCATAAAAAAGAAGTGTTGCGACAAATACAAGAGACTGATAGGGAAAAATAACCTAATTAAATCGCCAAGGGACAGGTGCTGCAACAAATACAAGAGAGTAATAAGGTATCGCATTCAAAATAAATCGCCAAAAAGCAGGTATTTCGAAGCCTACCGTCCTGGTTCTGGTGATAACACGGGAGACTGTGGGTAGTGGCTTTTTTTTGCGAGATCCGGGACTTTTTCTGATTCCCTTGAGATGGCTGTGTTGTGCTGAGCCAAAGTTTTTCTCCCTTGTCCCTGTCCAACCAGCGGTATAATTAGGGACTTGCATGTAACATCGACCAGTGGAAATGCTTTTAAGAAGTCTAGGAGATTCGGCATTACTACTTATCTTGCGTATGTGCAGATTAGTATGATGATGATGATGATGATGATGATGATGATGATGATGATGATGATGATGATGATGATGATGATGATGATGATGATGATGATGATGATGATGATGATGATGATGATAAGGAGGAGGAGGAGGAGGAGAAGTAGAAGAAGAAGAAGAGTTCGATGATATAGATCTACTTTTTCTTTGCTATATCCAGACGTATTTATTTGCCTTGAGAAAGATTATTTGCACTGATTACATAGATATAATGGTCCTTTCATTAGCTTGTTTTCTACCGAACCTTTCTGAATTTTAATATAATGATAAAAATTGAGAGAGAGAGAGAGAGAGAGAGAGAGAGAGAGAGAGAGAATCATCGCACCCATGGTAGGAGTTAATGTCAATTCACTGTAAGTGGATCATTAAGGCAAGCTATTTCTTCTAAGTCTCAGCCTTCCCGTAGAATACTGTACTCCCTTCCGTAGTCGGTTTACAGCCAGGTCCCCAATTTTACTGATGGGTGAACAATTACTTGTGAAAATCAGGCTTTGTCCAAAATTCTGGTAGGCACGAGAGGTAGTGGGTGGGTGTGAGTGGAAGGTAGATGGGAAGTATAGTGAGGCAGGAGGTAACGTTAGAGGGAGACAGAGAGGGAGTGGGGGACAGTTTAGGAGAAAGACAGGGCATATACAGGGCAAAGATGGTGGTACAGAAGACAGTGGGAGCAGATAATGGACAGGAGAAGGATAGGAGAGATAAGGTGCTAGGTACAGATAGTTAAAAGAAGATGGCTGTGATTGGCAATGGTTAGGTGGAGGGTAGGATAAGTACAAGGCACTAGCGGTGAATCAGAACATAATCATAGTAAACATGGGTCAGTATGAGAATAGGACAGATAAAAATATTTAATAGAGGGTGAAACAGTGGATAGTGATAGGGGGTAGGAGGGGTTGATACAATGCAAAGACGGTGAAACAGAAAATAGTGATGGTAAACAGTGGCATGGTTCAGATTTCGGTTACTTGATTTTCAGTGACAGCCGTTAGGTACTATTGTCCCCACGAATTCAGCGGCCGTCGTTGCAGCTCGAACCCACTCCAAAGCACCCACCAAACGTGAGACCACTACCAAACCGACAAAGCCATCGAGTCGCCCATTGTACTTATAAATGACAGCCTCCCGATACCTCATTGCACCACATTTCCATCGCACATATAAATACCACACCACGTGACGGTATCGCACAACACAACACTACACCTGACATACCACATCATACCATACCACTCCACACCACATCACATCATGTACACCAAAACCACTTCACACCGCACCACCACATCACACCTCATACACCAACACCACTCCACACTATCATATCACTCCACAACATACCACACCACACCACAACATACCACATCAAGCCACACCATATGTATAGTGTAAACCTTAATATACAGCTTATATTTTCAGGCGTTTCACTTCTCATTAATACTGTGGTACAACCGGCCAAGTATTGCAGGTATACAAAGTTGGTCCCGTGTTTAGTATTGGTTGAGTATCCTTTTACTAAACTATCCAGGAGTATTCAAGCGAGTTGGAAAAATTGAATTATCAGTTTCGAACCCCATACGTGCCAAAAGAGTTGTTGATAACTGTATACCACACATATCAATCATACTCTTAGGTGATCATACAGACTTTTCGTGTCCAGATTGTTCTCATCTATGCTTTTCAAGTTCCTGATGGGGCAAATAAAAAATTCTGGTATTCGCACCTTCATTGCCGTGACACCTTGTTCATTTTATTTTGACGACCACCTGAGGATTATATTTCATTTGGGAGAGATTACTGTATCTGGAAGGGTTAGATACAGCCTTCACTACTCTTTCTTCAACAGAGGATTTTCCTTAGCTGAGTGAAGTTATCCGGCAAAAGGAAGATTGAAAAAAAAAAAAAAAAAAAAAAAAAAGCGTCATTGGATCTAAATCACATGCCTTACTACCGTCAGTGTAAATACTGTCGTGGGAGGGAGGAAGGGGAGGGGGGGGGGAGACGTTGATGCAGTGCTAGCATATTCTGCTCGCAACTGGAAGACAAGTTTGACTCCCGGGTAGGGCAGATTTTTTGAACAAAGTTTATTTTCGCCCTGACCCTGTTCACCCCGCATTACAGTTGGGGACCTTGACGGAACTTTGATAGTTGTGTGTCATATAGAAGGGGAAGAAAGGACCTTAGCAAAAATCGATAACTGACCATAATGAACCCTCGTGTAGTAGATAGGCATTATTCCCAGGCGGTGGAGGGCTACGCCTTCAGGTGGTGGCACTGATATAACTAGGCGGATCAACTGCCTGGTTATGAAATCGTCCCTCGATAACTTCCCTGTCCCTCAAAAAGGAGATGGTGGACTGTGGGAGAAAACCTATTTAAACTTGCAGTCCACAGGGTTCACGTCTTAATTAACCTTGGACAACAACAACAACAAGTACTGCAAGCTGAGGATGCCCCTTCTCCAGTCCACCATCCGCTATTTAGGGGATGGGGAGGAAGATGAGGGACGTTTGTATAATCAGGCAGTGGATCCGTTCAGTAATATCGTTTGCCACCGTAAGAAGGCACCCCTCTCCAGCAGCTGAAGTAAGAGAGATATTAAATATACAACACGGGATACAAGGTGTTAACCCACTAACCAATACGATTATTTTCAGCTGAGCAAAATAGTCCCACGATAGTCAGAAAAAATTATAGTTCATTCATTTTAATTAGGCGGAGATTTTCGTCCTCTTCCAGATTATTCCCAGCAGCTCGGAGGTAGAATGAGAGAATACTACGTTTCATTATCCTTTCCATAGCACTTCGAAGCCACACCACACAACGCACGGTATCACCCTCTCTTACCGCACCACATAAAACCACTCTCCCACACCACGCCACATAAAATCACCCTCTCTTACCACACCACATAAAATCACCCTCCCGCACCGCACCACACCACACAAAAACCACTCTCACACCACAAAACATAAAATTACTCTCCCACGCTACGCAAAATCACTCTCCCACACCACGCCACACAAAACCACCCTCACACCACACCTCCTAAAATCATCCTCCCATACCACACCACACAAAATACCATGTTCTGGCTTTCATCTATTGTTACAGCTTAGTTTTCAGGATGGAACTGTGGCAATTTCACGCCTAGATAAAGAGAACAGAGTGTAACCAAAGCAGGGAAAGGGGTAAAGGAGAAGAAATACCCAGAAGCTTCGACCATTAACATCGAAATTCCGCTCTAATGGTCGGCGCTGCCCTAGGGGAACGCAAAACAGATGCAAATTTAACTCCAATCCTGGGCTCACTGCATCGTGGTCCATGCATATGTGATACTCTCCACACCAACAGACTAAAGTACATCCTCTTCATCATCATCATCCTGCCTTTGATGGAGTGAGGTAGGATAAAGATTGGAGGAGATGGGAGAATTATCATCCTAATGCTTCCCACTTAGAGAATGAGTTTGGATCTAGAAACAAGGAAGGAGAAAATGTGTAAAAAAAATATCATCATCATCATCCTTCTACTTTCCACCTAAACAAACAGTGAGACTGGGTCTGGAAACAAGGAAGGAGAAAGCACGAATGCAAGAGAATCACCACCACCATCATCATCATCACTCTTTACTTTCTATGTAGATGCGGTGAGGCAGGATCCAGTGGCAAAGAGAGTGAGATAAGGGATTGGGAGAAGAGTCAGTAGGGGGTGACGTGGACTGGGGAGATAGCAACGGCGATAGTGTTTATATTGTTAATTTAAATATCTGGCCTACGTTACTCTGGTGGAGATATTTATGATCTTCGTGCAGTTTATAGCTACATGTCCATCCTTCTTTCTTTTTCTTTAATAAAATTGTGCATGAATGATATTTTTAGATGGGAGAGTACAGTATCTCTAAGACCGGCTCTGTCCATCTGTCTCTTACTAATGATTTTCTAATGCGAGATGCTTCCCTCCAATACATTATAGAGACTTTAACGAAGTCACACCACACAACACACCATATCACCCTCGCCTACCACACCACATAAAATCATTCTCCCACACCACACCACACAAAATCATGCTCTCTTGTCACACCACATGAAATCACTCTTCCACTCCACAACACAACACACCACAACTTACAAAATCACCCTATCACCCTCCCACACCACACCACACAAAACCACTCTCCCACACCACACCACATTACACATAGTCCCTCTTCCACGCCACAGCACACCACACCACACAAAATCACTCTCCCACACCCTGCACATCACACCACACCAAGTCATCCTCCCACACCACACCAAAGGCATTAATCTAATGGCTTTGATCCTCCCGTTTTAAATACTTTTGCACATTTTATTAAACTTTTGGTATGTCAACGATTTTACAGAATTTAGAAAATGTAACATGGTAGTGAAGGGGTTAATGAAGGCTTTGTGTAACCCAGCATAAACAGAATATGTGGCCTTGGAGACTCCTGATCACCTTACCTTTAGCGATTTGTTTTACACATGACACCTAAACGTTCGTATTTGAATTATTTATTTCTAATGTTCATATAGCATACTGAATAGACGAAACAGGCAAAATAAATCGCTGAGGAATAGATGTTACGAAGTCTCCAAAGAAACTAAAAATACGGCCATAACAACAGCTGGGAACAGGACGAAAAAGTACCTGCGTCATCATAGTGAAGTGGTTTACCTTTAAGGAGCACCTGAGGAGATTTGAGACGTTGCATGGAAATAAAGAGTTAAGTAGGAGGACGGAATGGAAGACTATTTTAGGAAGGATATTTTCGCCTTATATTATAGATACGGGAGCATATGTACTAGCGGCCCTGTTCGTCTCTCTCACTAACGTTTTTCGGGAACGAGGTGCCTCACTCCTGTATACTTTAGCTGCTTTGACGAAGCCACACCACACCACACGACACATCACAACGCACCACACATCATACGTTTCATACACCACACCACACCACACCACACCAAACAACACACCATACCTCTCTCACACCACAAAACACACCATACCTCTCTCACACCACACCACACACCACCACACACACCACACCACACACCACGCACGCCTTACAACACACACATACAAAAATCTCCTTCCACACCACATATCAGCAAGAGCATCAACAAAAGTGCTCTGATATTCCCACATGTAGGCTTACTTTTGTTATTCCGCATTTATTCTGGGTGACAAAATATCCAGTACTGTGTTAACATACAGTATTTTGTGACCTTATCCCTCATAGGCGAGATATCTCTTATTGTTGGGCAGATAACGTCAGACGATTTTACTCAGCAACGTGCCTAAAGGCCTCAAAATGCTAAGGGACAGTACTATATCTATCTGTCTATCCATCTATCTATGTCTGTCTGTCATTCTGTCTCCATCTATCAGTCTATCTTGACGTATGTATATATGCATTATTTTTTATTTTCTTATTTTATGGTGGCAATTCATCCATTAGTATCACTTATCCCCTTCGAGGTGCTGAGTCTGGAGGCTAGGTCATCGCAGTTCACATCACATAAGGTTAGACGACCAGCCTACTTCCTATTGGTGGCAGTAGCTGGGGGAAAAAATGAAAAAAAGCTCCAATCACCTCCAGTGAGTCAAACTTTGGCGTACGGAAAGGCCTTTACTCCTACTATGGCGCTAAAACCACTAGACAACCAGGCTCTTTTTACACGGGTCATTGATAAAGTTATTCCAAATTACAGCATCCTTCGTTTCTGAAATTCAACGACACCCCGAGAGTGACGAGACTTCTGCCGCCGCCTGTACAGTAATCAGGATAACTTTTCCCCCGACTGTTACAATGAGAAAAACTTATTTTTATTGGCCAACTTTCTCGCTTTGTGGGATATTATCATGATCGTGTAATTTCTGGAACTAAGACCATCAGCGTTAGTCCTGCCGTGTTTTACCTACGTGACTATTTTGATACTTTCTCACTATTTTTGTTCCCGAATTCACACCATCCCAATGCATTTAGTTATCTATTTTTATTTACACAGACTAGAGAGAGAGAGAGAGAGAGAGAGAGAGAGAGAGAGAGAGAGAGAGAGAATACAACACTGCAACGCACAGAGGGAGGCTGGAACGAGTGACTGAGAGGAAGAGAGCTGATGAGACGGAAATCCCTTGACTCCACCCTGTTTAGTTCATTGGCTACGTTCGTCCCTGTGAGGTGACCAAATCTGTCTGTCTGGAGCTGGAATAATACGCGAAATTCTTAAGGTCAGCCAAAATCCTAATCCCCATAAATCTTTTAGTGGTACAGATTTCACTTCAGCACAGTTTATAAATGTCTAAAGTTACCTGGATAGCCACACCCATCCCAACTGTATTTACCACTCCAACACATCCCAATGGGTGTCCTTGGTCTTTGGATACACCCATCAGACACACGCCAAATACACACTTCAGGCCCCTCAGAGACGCCCCAGACGCATCCCAGACACACGACTATTTTCCCACCGCTCATGACACATCCCCATTAGTGTGACTCTTATAAAACTCCACGTTGCAACATGCCAAATTTCATCCTTCAGAACGGGGCAGTGATTTAATGAGTGAGTGAGTGAGTGACAGGAACACCCACAAGGTACTGCTGCCCTTGTGCGTGCGGCAAAAAAACTTGGTACTATTTCCTATCGTCTACTCAGGAGTCATTAATACAGAGCGTAATTGCTGACTGATATTCTTCCCCTAAAATATGACATGCCAAAATCGGATTTACAAGCAGGTCCCCAATTATACCACTGGTTGAACAGAGATAAGGAAGACTCATATTGTGTCCAAGAGTCTGGCTGGGCCAAGAATCGAAATTTGGTTTCTTGCATTTGTGAGCTGGACATGCTAACTCACACACCTCCAGCTTCCCTTAGAAAAAATATATATATATATATATATATATATATATATATATATATATATATATATATATATATATATATATATATATATATATATATATATATTTATATAAAGAAGGAAGCTCGCAGTCAGAGGGTTTGAAGCGCTTTGTGTGGAGAGCTCCCCCTTCCCATTTCTCACACACACACACACACACATACACACACACACACACACACACACAAACACACACGAGCTGTACTCTTTATATGGGCGAATAATATCCCTCAGAGGAGTTATAAGCGATAGAATTTTTCACAACCATCATCCTGTCTTTGGATATTAATTCTTTCTCCCCATATCTCACCATCTCCGTCATCTTTCTTCCTTACTTCTCTCCGTCCATTTATTCCTCATCCTTAGCTACTTTCCATCTACCTATTTTTTCTCCCTCCCTTTTCTCCAGCTACCTATTTTTCTCCCTTCCTTCTCTCCATGTACTGAATTTCCTCCCTTCCTTCTGTCCATGTACTTATTTCCCTTCCTTCCTTCTATCCATCTACTTATTTTCCCTCCCTTGCTTCTCTAAGTCTATTCATTTTTCCTCCCATTTTTGTCCTCTTGTTTATTCTTCCTCCCTCCTATCCGTCTATTTTTTCTTCCTCCCTCAGCTCTGTCCAACTCCCTTCCCTCCATCTATCTCCTCCACTCTCCAGCCTTCCTCGCTCCCTGTTCCAATTCACTCTCACTTTATTTTCACACCCCTTTGCGGATCACTAACTCACATCCGACACTATCCACCTTCCCACTCTCTCTCTCTCTCTCTCTCTCTCTCTCTCTCTCTCTCTCTCTCTCTTTCTTTCTCTCTCTCTCTCTCTCTCTCTCTCTCTCTCAAACACACAAACCACACACACACACACACACACACACACACACACACACACACACACACACACACACACAAACAAACACACAATCACAAACGCACAAACACATAAGTACGCACACACACAAGCACAGGAAAAAACACACACGCAAACAAAAAGAAAAACTCACACAAACAAACACAAAAACGCACACAAACATACATACACAAACACACTGAAACACACACACAATTACACAAACACGCAAACGCACACACAAACTCACATACTCATACACACAAATACATAAACACGCAAACACACACAAACTCACACGCACTTCAGGGCTGTTCGGCCAGACTGCCTATGGAACAACTACTACTACTACTCACACGCACACAAACACATACGCAAACACACTCAAACACGCAAACAAATACACAATGCACAAACAAAAGCAATCGAAACACACACACACACACACACACACACACACACACACACACACACACACACACACACACACACACACACACACACACACACACACACACACACACACACCTTTCCGGATCACTAACTCACACCCGGCACTTCCTACGTGTCTCTCTCACTCCCTTTCCTCCCTTTTGACCCAGTTGTTAAAAAGGCTCCTGGGGTGACGGTCAGATGCTACACGTAGATTGGTGTCCCCGAGAGGCGAAAAGGGGAGGGGGTGTCCATCGATCATGCAGCAAATATCCAACACCACTTCAGCTTGGCCTAATCTTGCCTTCTCTCATTGCTGAACAGTTGCAAGAGATTAACGATAGAATATGGCATTATTCTCGAGGATATGCTATGGAAAGGACGTAAATCCGTAGCATTGTCTGCCACTGAGCTACGTGAAATAAGCTGAAAAAGGATGAAAATCTGCACCAAGTAAAAGTGAATGAACTATAGTCACAAACGCTTCTGGAGACCAGTGTACAGGTCGAGACAAAAATTCGTTTATTATTTCACTGTTCTCCTCTCACTTTCCTCTATTCTATCAATCTATCTATTGCCAGACGCCATAATCCCGTAAGGGGTGGCCATTTGACTTTGAGTTATTTGTTTTACGGGGAGGGGCACTAACCCTCCACCAACCCACTTGCTGACACGTAGGGAGCACGTATGAGTTGGTTATATGGTTACCACCCAGCGTTGTAAATGGTTTCTTGGTTTACAGGAAACCATTTGGCTTGTCACTCAATGTAAAGCCACCTGTAAAGGAAAGAAAAGCAATAAGTGACAAGAGAGATGGGAGAAATAGGAAGAGAGGACGACAGGCACAGGAAAAGAATGATAAAGGCTAAGGAAGAAGTAGGCAGCACTACATCAAGTGAGTGGATGATGGTCGCCACCTTTCTTCTTCACTTTCCTCTGCAGGCAAATATTCCCGAGCTGAGAGAGGGTTGGTATATTTCTCAGCCTATATACAAGTCTCTTTGATATGATGCACCAGAACAGAAACGACGGACATTCCAGCTGTGAAGCAGACGTGGTGGAAGAGAAGTTAAACTTTCGTCTTTGACTCTGCCTAGCGGTATTTTGTCGAATTTCGATTTAGTACAACAAAGTGCAAGAGCACTCTATCTTATACTAACCTAACCCAACTTAACTTATTCCAATCCTGGCAAGGAATAAGAGAGAGGTAAGCCTCTCTCCTCCCCTCCCCCCCATGCTCGGCAGTAAATGAATAAGGTACTAACAATAAAAGGAACCAAATTGTTTACCAATAAATATATGCAATGAATATATTATTGCACTTTCAGTTACCTACATTATTGTTCTGTGATTAAAACAAGCAGTAAAACAGATGAACATTTTTATTGTTTTATTTCTTAAGTGCATTAACGGAGATTCCTGCCAGGAATTATGACCCTTTTTAGCAAAGAGTTGGATTCGGGCCTGAAAACCAAGCCATTCTAACATAACCTACCTTTTCCTTCCCCTTCTATCATCTCCTCCACTTTCCTCTGCCTGCCAACACGCTCTGCCTCCCTACTTAAACTGAGTAGATAATATGGAATGTAATTTAAGAGTCACTGGATTCAAAGGTTAATGATTAGTGCAACAGGCTTCAAGAAAACGTTATAGAAAACAAATTTCAGAATAAACTTCATTACTTAATATCAGCTTTTGGCACTGCATGGGTATGTGAGGTATAGGGAATGTTCAGAAAATGGATCTTGTATGTTGAGTAAATGTCAAAGTTGTGTGTGTGTGTGTGTGTGTGTGTGTGTGTGTGTGTGTGTGTGTGTGTGTGTGTGTGTGTGTGTGTGTGTGTGTGTGTGTGTGTGTGTGTGTGTGTGTGTGTGTAGGGGGGGTGGATGAAATGAGTATGATAGATGGAAAAGAGTGGGATCCGTGGATAGAACGGGGTAAGTTGGTGGAGGATGGTGGATCAGATTGAAGTGAGTACCCCCTGTGAAGAGAGGTTGTAGACTGAGTAAATGTCAAAGCTCTAGCGGAGGGGGGCACGAAGTATACAAGGTAGGTTGAAGGAGTGGATGCTTTGAATGAAATCGGACAAAATGGTGGAATGTGTTGAACCAGACTGAGGCAAGTACCCCCTAGTGAAATTGAATGATGTACAAATGGAGGTGATGGGGGTGGAAATGTATTTGTTAAAGAAATTGGATATGGAGGAGTAGAAAAGAAATTGGATATGGATGGGCAGAAAGAAATTGGACATGAATGGGTAGAAATGAAACTGGATATGAGGGGATAGACAAGGAACTGGATATGGAGGAGTAGAAAAGGTAATGGATGGAAAGCAGTGAGCGAAGGAAGCTGGGACGACTGTAGGTGGTGGCGGGGGGCAAGTCTAAGCCTCTTTCACAACCCCTGCAGTGCAATTAGATCTTTTTACCTGCATCGTATAATGATCCAGGTGTATGAGTGCGGCGGGAGCTTACCTTCTCCTTACCTGTAATTCTTGCCCTTGCAGAAAATTCTGAACTGAACCATTGCCCCGTCCATACTGACCAGTCCACAATGTCCATCCTCACAGGCTCCATTAACCCCTTTATCGCAGACATAAGTTCGATTTTATTCCTGCTTATACCAGACGATTTCATTCATCTTAAGGAAAGTGTATTATAGTGAATGGGTCAATGAGGGCTATATCCAACTCCTTATAAAAATAAAGGAAAATAAAACCGACAGTAAATAACAAGAATAAAGTGGGAAAATAGGTGAGATGATTGAAAGGGGTAAATAGTGATAGATTTTACACCCAAAGGTCAAAGGTCTTCATGGCTCAGTCATCTAAATAAAACTGCTTGCTGCTAGTTAAATATAAAACCTAGAGAAGACGCAGCAATCAGAGAGTTAACGTTGCCCAAAATGCCCGTCACTCCATCTTTAACGCTGAGCTGTAGCAGGAGACTGAGATAAAGTGTTTGTCACGAAAAAGTACTGTGGAGATGATGCAGAGCCGCAGTTTTGTTTTATTCTGACATAGACTCTCTCTCTCTCTCTCTCTCTCTCTCTCTCTCTCTCTCTCTAAGGGTAAGGCAACAAAAAGTAAATATCTGTCAAGTTAAGATGGGCCATCGATAGTGACTTATTATTCATGTTTCATTGCATTTTTATGCGTTTCAGCCCGACTACGTTTTTATGCCTCCACCCACCATTGAGGCATTAAGTGACTGTTCTGTCTGTGCGTGCGTGCGTGGGTGGGTGCATGCGTGTGTGTAAGCCTGTGTGCGTGCGTGGATGCGTGTGTACGTGGGTGGATGCATGAATGAGTGGGTCCTTGCGTCCGTAACACTCCAGTGGGCAATATCTCTTGAACCCAGCGACAGATTTCCACTAAACTTTTGTCAGTTCTGCTGTTTTTGGTGATAAAATGATTAGGTCACCTAGGTCAAGGGGTCAAAGGTCATGGTCATATGGGATCGACTTAGTTCATCATTGTGGGCGCAATATCTTATAAACCCCTCGACGGATTTCTGCCAAACATTTGTCAATGATACAGTATGAAGGGACGATGAAATGAGTAGATCATCAGGGTCAAGGGGTCAAAGGTAAAGGTCATATGGGTGTGTGAACAATATCTTCTGAACCCCTAGACGGAGTGCGACCAAAATTTTGGTCGGTGATTTAGTATGGAAGGACGATGAACTGATTAGGCCAGCAAGGTCAAGGGGTTAAAGGTCAAGGTCATATGGAATCGACTTAGTTTACCTTTATTTATCTTCAGTCTCATTTCAACCCACAATGAACCCTGTCATGGAGGTTTTATGGCGTGTCCGTGTGCAAGGCTTGACGGAGGCAAACCGACCGACTCACTGCGCAGACAGCTCGGGGCCCGAGTTCTCGGGGTTTCATTCATTATTCACTCGCCTATTTATTTATTTGTTTATGTTATCATTAGACGTTTTATTTTTAAATCAAAGTGAAACCTTTGGTAGGTAAAGGATAATTTGAGGCTATGGTCCTTATTGTCGTCGATTTACTCCTTAGCGATTTATTTTTCGATGAGCTGGTTAATATCTTTTTGTGCGCTATTTGTACGACACATCCATGACAACAGTAGCGTTCTATTCAATAAATGCCAAAGGATTTTGTTTAAGGGAGTCAGTCATGGAAGCCTGAGAGAGTTGAAGTGGGCAGAGTGAGTCATAGGAGCCCGGAGAGTTGAAGTGGGCAAAGTGAGTCATAGCAGCCTGGAGAGTTGAAGTGGGCAGGGCGAGTCACAGAAGCCTGAGAGAGTTTATGTGGGCAGAGTGAATCATAGAAGTCTGGGAGTTGAAGTGGGCAGAGTGAGTCGGAGGAGCCTGGGAGAGTTGAAGTGGGCAGAGTACACCTTCCTCTTGGTGCAGAAAATAGAGGAGACGAGGGAGCCTGAAGAGAGCAGTGGCCATTCTCCCGCTGTATAAGCAGGGGTGGTGTTTGCAGAGGCAGTGGTGCAAGGAAGGCCACCGCTGCACGCCACAGGAATATACAAAGGACGATTTCTGTATTTTTCTAGCTACTCACGGATGATTTTATTCAGGCCAGGAGGGACGTATTGTAGTGGAGGGTTAGCGTGAGGATGGATTAGGTTAGGTTAGGTTAGGGCAGGTTTGATTAGGGCAGGTTAGATTAGGCATGATATCGTGTGGTTAATTTAGGACAGCTTTGGTTAACTTTGGTTAACCTTATTAGGATGGATCACGTTAGGTTAGATGAAGTTGCATTTAGTTAGGCTGTTAGAGTTGTTACATTAGTTTGGGTTAGGTCATCTTGGCTAGGTTGCTCATTAATGTAGGATTGGTTGTGATAGGTAAGATCAAGTTAGGTTAGATTTACTTAGATTTGGTTAGATAAGTTTGGGTTATATCAGGTAAGGTTTGCTAAGGTTTAGCTAAAATAGGTTAGCAAAGGCTAGGTTAGGTTCCGGTAGATTAGGCTAGGTTAGGTTAGATGAAGTTTGGGTAGGAGTTATGCTTGCCTGGATTAGATTAGGATCAGGTTAGATTAAACTCTACTATTTGGTTGGTACAAATTAGGCTGCTCACAGAAAGAACTGGATGGTAAGGCTTGGTATGTGTCTAATGGCGGAAGAAGATGAAACAGTTACAGGCAATGACACATACTTGTGTTTTATGTGGGAATACTGGCCACTGTAATGATTAGTGATGATGAGTTGGAGTAATGATAATGGTGATGATGATGATGATTAAAGAAAACTCATCTCGATAAGGCTTAATTTTCTTTAGGAGGAATTAATCGAACTGAAGGAAAATAAGGGGAAGTAGAGAGAGAGAGAATTGGATATATTAACAGACAGTGTCTTCAATTACCTTCTCAACACTTGTGGCCTTTCCCCAGTGGAAGAAAATGGTCTGGCTGAATCAAGAATAAGGCAGAAGAGAGAGACATCATAGCGAAAGCATAAAAGCCAAACTCCCACCAAACCTCACTTACAGATATAACTTTTGGGTGAAATATCTCAAACGATGTGTCATGATATCTGGAGAGGGTCCAAATGGGGCACAAACTATCCCGTCCTTACAATATACACAACAATTTCACTATGTGGTTATAATTCTTCCATATTTACTTCCTTCAGGCTTTGGATGTTCGCATATTTCCGTTGTGTTTTGCTGTCAATTGATGATTATATTCGGCTTTGGATGTACTTCGCGAGCTGGAAGGGTTTATTAAAGACTTTGATAGCCTCCTTTACTGGCAGAGGGTTCTCCTACGCTAACGAAAATAAGTTTGGTAGCAGCGAGCACAAACCATAAATAATTAAGTAAAGGAATAAATACACTGACAGACAGACATAGATGAATAGATAAGTACAATATATACAGTATAGATAGCCTAGATAGAGGTAGAAAGATACAAAAAGTATTATCGTACTGAAGTGATTAAGATATTAGTCGTTTCTTAAAAAATGAGAGACTGACTAGGAGAGAGTATGAAAGAGAGGTAGGCTGGAGAAGAGAGACACTGCAATCATGGTTCTGTGTTGTGTGTGCGTGAGATGATTTGGCCATGCAGAGTGAGTGGACAGTGAGAGAGTGGCGGGGAGAATGAGGGAGCGGCTGGGAGAGTGACAGATTGGTTGAGTGAGTGAGGGAGTGACGGGGAGAGTAAGAGTTTGACAGGGAGAACGGGGGAGTGATGGGGAGAGTGAGAGAGTGACGAGAAGAGTGAAATGAAAGGCTGAGAAGAGAGGACGGACACCGAAAATATGATGGAAAGAGTAGTGTGTGTGTGTATGTGAGGAAGAGTGAGAGACCGACTAGGAGAGTGTATGAGAGTGAGGTAGTTGGAGAGAGGAGGAAAACAGACCGAGGATAAGGTGGAGACATAAGGTGTGAATGTATGAGATGGTGTATCTTGAAAAGATGAATCGTTCCCGAGTAGGGAGTGAATGAAGATTGAGTGAGATTTTTCGGCAGGGTAGGAGAGGTAGGTCGAAAGGAAGGTGATGAGATAAGGATAATATCTAAGTGACGTTCGCAACACCTCTTCCTTATCGATTTATTTTGTCCATTGCACCTCATATCCTCTGTAAGCTGTTGATGCAAACTGTGAAAAAAAAAAATCATGAATGGCACAAAGGAGAAAGCTGGGATGAATTTGACAAAATGAATCGCTTAGGAGGAAGTGTAACGTTGCTTCCAATCACCTAAAGTAGGAAGGCATGTAAGGGAGGATTGATGGTGATGTACCGTGAGGCGAGGGTCGTTATTGCTGAGTACTCAAGGCCCCCTCTCACAAGATGCAGCGTCAGGCTAAAGACCGATTGAATTATAGTGGTAGGTAAATAGAAAGACAGACTCATATTTGTGGATTTCTGATTTTACCCTTTTCTAAGATACTTAAGGTGGGTATTTTATTTCCTTTGACAAACTCAGCGGAAAGACTGAAGACAGAACAGGAACAAAGGGAGATGAAAGGAGAGAAGATGAGAGAGAGAGAGAGAGAGAGAGAGAGAGAGAGAGAGAGAGAGAGAGAGAGAGAGAGAGAGAGAGAGAGAGAGAGAGAGGAGGGAAAAGATCAAGAACAAAAATCCCTGTGTTCTAACTTCTGAGACGGCTAACACGACTCATCTGTATTTAATTGCTTTACTTCTCACACTCTCTCCTTCTATTTGCATCTTTTAACTCCTTCAGTCCAACTACATACTTTTCCCCACTCCACAACGTGAGCGAGGAGTAAGATAAAGCGCACCTTTTTTCCAGGATGATGAAGAGAATGAGGACGAGAAGGGAAGAGGATGCTTGAAGGAAAGAGCGTTCCTAACAACGGGGATTATCCTGTTATGGAAAACCGATTTGGGGGTTAACTGAGGTATTGTTAAGGCTCTCCAGTTCGAAAAGCCTTCCATGAGCGGAGTAAAATCGTCTGGTGATGGCAAGAAGAAATGTAAATACGAGCTTTCTCAATCTTTAATGGACTGGCCAGTACACAGAATTCTAACAACTCGGCAGCAATGCACTATTTATATTTAAGCCACTTACCGTACGCATCATCTTTAGGGGTGTCGGACTGTCGGTGTTGTAATTGGAAGTATCTTGAAACAGGAAATGAAAGGTCTTGGGTTCGATTCCCGGACCAACAATGAAATTTAGATGCAAGACCTTATTTATTCTAGCCTGTTGGTAAGAGATCTAAAACAGGGACCCAGAGTGTATATGAAACGGTATCGTGCTGCAGTTTGGAAGAATACTGTAACGTGGTAAATACTGCGTCTGCCTTAGTGACCTTTGTTTAATAGATTGCCATTAAACTAAGCTTTCTTCTTTGTCCCCTTCCATCCCCTCAGAACACACGCCTTATCATCTGGAAAGACCTCTACACGGCCCCTGAGTGTTCCCCTTTCATCCCATGCATTTTTTACCCTTTCCTTTTACCTCACTGACGCCAGCTCAGCATAGGCGAAAGATGCATGTAGGTAAACCTTAAAGATGAAGATCTCTCGGTAAATGATTAAAAAATGATTTGGCTGTCGTAAAAATGAATTCAGTTCAAAGATATCTCCCAATAAAAAGTTCAGCACATCCTTCAAAGCAAGCACGTAATCCAACCATCTCTCTGATATTTGGTGGCAGGTTCCAAGTTCCAGTAATGTGATGGCGTTGTACTAAATATATATGACTGGATGAACCATTTTATACATGACACGCTGCAGAATCTAAGTAACTAAAAAATTCCTCGAGCATCTGGATTTAAAGACAGTTCTCGAAGCCTGAAGTCAGCCTGGAGACGCGGAGCTGGGTGGGACTAAAGTTAGAGAGAGAGAGAGAGAGAGAGAGAGAGAGAGAGAGAGAGAGAGAGAGTTTCCATATATACATTTGTGTGTGTGTGTGTGTGTGTGTGTGTGTGTGTGTGTGTGTGTGTGTGTGTGTGTGTGTTTTCAGAAGTATAACACCAATATTTCATCTCCCGTACAATTAATCCCTACAAACAAAGGTTAACAGATGACCCTAAACCCTTTGACTCCCACAGGCTCTCAACTCACAGACAATATTACTCAGAGGAGAGAACACTTACCCACCTTACTGATGTACCTGTCAATCTCAGGACGCTATTAGGTTACTATCATTATTATTAATTAATATTATTATTATTACTATTATTATTATTATTATTAGCAGTAGTAGTAGTAGTTGTTGTAGTAGTAGTAGTAGTAGTAGATTGAGCCGGTGAAGGTTTATATCCAAGGAATGGTTCGGATTGATTGCTCATGCATTGCCACTCAGGGATAAGTGAGGCTGGTCACTCATCTTAAATGTAGGGACCAACTGCCTAGCCCCGGGCTCCTACGCTCCTCGTGGGGCAATGTTGGATTGGATGATGGATGGATGGGTGGATTAGTATCATTAGTAGTAGTAGTAGTCGTAGTAGCATTTCTTTAATAATTGTTACCACTTCTACTATTACTACTGCTACTACTACTACTACTACTACTATTATGTTATTATCATTATCATAATAATAATAATAATAAATAATAATAATAATAATAATAATTATTATTATTATTATTATTATTATTACAACTACTACTACTACTACTACTACTACTGCTGCTGCTGCTGCTGCTGCTGCTACTACTACTACTACTACTACTACTACTACTACTACCATTGCTACTACTACTACTAATACTAATACTAATACTACTACCGCTACCACTGCTACTACAACTACTACTACCATTACTACTACTAACACCAGAGAATTACACTTAGACTGAAAGAACAAGCAAGTACTAAGGTTGGTAATGTCGTCATTTCTATGATTTTTTTTTCTATATTTTTCCTGTCTTTGTTTTTATACTCCTTAAATTGAAGGGATTAGATTTAGCCTCCATTTACCCCGTCACAGGAAAAAAAAAATCTCCAAGTAGTTGATTAAAACCATGTGGAGAACGAGAGAACAAAAGCAACAAAACACAGACCTGGAATGATGAGGCTAAAGGACACTCGCAGCTGACACTCTCAACTGACATACTCTCAGTTGACATCACTCCTACAGCCCCACCCATTCACGCCTCCTGACATCACCCGGAGCATAGTTTTAATTGATTATAGGTTGTTCATCTTCCACTGCAACCATCATTATCGACAGCAGTTTTAATTCATCATATCCATTCCATCATCCATTGCCAACACTCGACAAGCCTCCCTCTTTTATTCCTTATCTACCATCCTCACGTGTGTGTGTGTGTGTGTGTGTGTGTGTGTGTGTGTGTGTGTGTATTATTAACATTTAAGGAAGCTCCCTAACACCTTTTCCTGAGCGACTTATTTTGTTTTTTACAGTACACCGTACTGTCTTCTTCTGTCACATAAATCCTTCCAATATCGCCATACTCTGCATAAACATCATACAAAAGGGTAATAACCAGCCATATCAAAAATAAAATCGCTAAAGAACAGGGGTTACGGAGCTTCCTTAGCCGATGAGATTACGAGCCCTTATATAGCCTCTTAATCCTTTCAGCGGGTTTCATCTCTGTCAGCAGGCGATTTATCTTGGAAGCATAGGTGGATTTATTTTGCTTAAGATACTTCAGCCTTACCTTGTATTTCTCATTCATAATGATATGCTATGAATAAGTGAAATAAACGGGGAGTCTTCCAGTTTATCTGTCTGTCTTTAACTGATAGAAAAGTTTTGTTAGCTATAACCTTCCCAATACCAAAGAGGAACAAAAAGACCAACAGGTATATTGCTGTTTGTCTTCCTTTGTACTCCTTTGTACCTCAGCCATATACCTCTCCAGTCTGCCCCTCCACCTTACATACATGTACACTGTCCTAGTCAATCTCACGTTTGGATAGTGTACGTATATCTATGAATAAATACAAATTATACATTAAAATTAAATTATTTTTCTCTCGTACAAGTCATCAAAGGTCCCTCTCCTCAAAAACTACGCGTTACACCATGTTGCAACACATTTGTTCCAATATTCACACCCTCGCCCTTTTTACACATCAAAGAAAAATGGGTCTTTTACAACGGTCAGCCAATTTAGCCGGGGTCGGATTTTAGGTCATTCATGGGTTAGTTAAAAAATATGGTTGGTGATTCGTCTGTATAGCGAACGCAATCAGGATTAAGCTGATATAAAAGACCATATTTTGCTGACTGCGTGTGTGTTTGTTGTGTAGGGATGGATTCACTTGTGTATTTTGATCTCGACAGTACGACAGCATTCCTTTTTCGTTAATTCTTGCTGCCCATTATACAGTAATCACTGTGAGAGATACGTGTCGAAAGGGATGGGTTAGCTTTGTCCTGAAATGATGCTTTTCCTAGTAAAGGTTATTCCTGAGAGAAATGAAAAGTATGACATGATTCTCTCTCTCTCTCTCTCTCTCTCTCTCTCTCTCTCTCTCTCTCTCACACACACACACACACACACACACACACACACCGTAGACTCTCCTCTCTTTATCCTTCTCAGACTGCTACCCTCTTTTTTCCTCCTTTCCCCATTTCTCAGGAGCAGCGTCTATTAAAGTCAGTCGCACGCAGCAAATGCAAATACAATAGCCAGTTTCCGTCTAAAAACACCGTAGTTTGCCCTAAAAGTTTTCTATGGCGATTGACAGGCAACGTTTTCTATTACAACCCAACACTTAATTCCTCGTCCATGGAGAAAGGCTGCACTCTGACCACTGCTAGCAAGCTGTGAAGTGTGAAAAATTGCCATCGTGAATTAAGCACTGAGCAGAAATTATAGATGATATTGCAAAAGTGACTAAAATTTGTGTAGCCACGATGAATTATACTACTTCCACTACACTATTCACCCTTGCGGAATTGTGGTGGTGTGGCAATTTCAGTGGCAATAAATCCTACTATTCTTGATGTCTTGGGTTTTAAATTGACATAGCACGTTAAATTCGACTGACGTTAGCCCAAATAAAATGGAAAGTAGATAATTCTCAAGTAATAATTGGAAAATAAAGATAATTAGTCTACACAGTGAGCGGTATCGATTCGAGGGAAAGAAAAAAGTGTTGATTGCGTGTGAAGGCTCCATGCTGTTTACCGATGAAATCACTCAGATGTTTTTATCTGAAGTGCGACGAACTCTCTCTCTCTCTCTCTCTCTCTCTCTCTCTCTCTCTCTGCTTTATCCAGACTCACTATTTCCCCACGGAAGGTGCTCCTAAGATGAATAAAATTGATAATACAGTTTGGTGGCTGGGACTTGGTGAAATTTTAAAGTATGTGGTCTGTTTTTCGAAAGGGGGCAAGTTAGATCCAAGACTGGCGTAGTGAATAGTCTGATTATTCGAATTTCGATTTAAACAGACTTTGATGATATTCCAGAACACACACACACATACACACACACACACACACACACACACACACACACACACAGTCATAAAAACACCCACGCTAGTGCAATTACTCTAGTCTGGAATGAGGCAGGACCAGCGTGTATTCAGTATGGACTGTGAGTGTTAGCGCCCGAGCAGTGACATGTAAAGATGTATGAGGCACGTTGACAGACTGGTTGGCCTCCCCGAACTGACCATCAAGTTTGTCATTATCAATCTGTTTATCTGTCTATCTATCTATGTATTCCATAAATGCTTGAATACGCCCTTTGGTGGTTTATTCTTGTTGCTTCCATTTACTCTTGTAGGTGATGTTGGCTATATGCAGCCCCTCAGGAGATAAAGAAAATCATTTGAAAATACGTCACAACTGCAGTTCGATGACTCATACTTTATTTTTGCCACATGCAGACCATTCACTACGAGAGACCATTTCTAAGTAGTAGTAGTAGTTGACGAATGAAGAAGTGAAGGAACGTTGTGGGGTAGATGTGGATGTGGTTGAAAAGATTAGGAGAAATACACTGAGGTGGTTTGGACATGTGGAGAGGATGGAGAATGAAAGACTGACTAAGAGGGTGTATGTAGGTGAGGTGGAGGGAGGGAGAGGGAGGGGTAGACCGAGGATGAGGTGGAGGGATGGAGTTGAGAGGTATATGAGGGAGGGGGGGGTGAGCTGGGGGGAGGGGAGTCAAATGGTGGGTGACAGAGTGACTTGGAGGCGTTTTGTCTGCGGCCACCCTTTGCGGGATTAGGGCGTCGGGCTATAGATAGAATAGATAGATAGTAGTAGTTGTAGTAGTAGTAGTAGTAGTAGTAGTTGTTGTTGTTGTTGTTGTTGTTATTGTTGTAGTATTTGCAACCCCAGGCTCATATGAACGTGAACCCAATAGATTACAGGCTACAGAATTACCCTTCTGCATTCCCCCATCCTCCATTCTGGGGTATTGGGAGGGAATTGAGAGACGTTTGTATGACCCTGTAGAGAAATTACCAGGTCATAGCGGTGTCAATACGTGAAGGTGTTCCTCTCCGGCGCCCTCTTTCAAGGCGAAAACAAACTGCCTAGAAGAAACGAGAATAAACTATAAAGGTCGTCACAGGATGAAAAGGATTTAAAACTCTTTCTCTCTCTCTCTCTCTCTCTCTCTCTCTCTCTCTCTCACACACACACACACACACACACACACACATATCATGGTTTAGGATCAGTGACTATCGACTGACGTGCGATCAGGCAGACACACAAATTTTTCCAAGCCACAATTTTCCCCTAGTATACGACACACAACAATCAAATTTACATCTAGATCCTCAATATTGTCCTGCAGCATAGACTGGGAACGGGAAAACAAACATTCTCCCACAGTCTAACCTGCCCCTGAATGGAACTCGTGGTCATCCAACTGAGAGCTTGATATGTTACTACTGCACCACCGTCTCCTTCTCTTTAGTTATTTATTTTGGCTACTGAACAGGCGACTTATATACCGCGATGGAGACACCTCTTTTACTGAAGTTAATGAAGGTCGAAGCTAATTCCTCATTCTGGTAAGGTGTCCCCTAAAATGATTGAAAAGAGACGGAAATACCTCAAAAATAGAAAATGGGTCATGGAAGTGAAGGGGTTATGTATTAGGGAAGATTCTCTCTCTCTCTCTCTCTCTCTCTCTCTCTCTCTCTCTCTCTCTCTCTCTCTCTCTCTCACAATGGCCTGATATGCAAATGTAGGCAAGAGAAACCCACTGGTGCACATAAAGGCAGCTGAAGGTATACATACGCTGTTTGTGTGTGTGTGTGTGTGTGTGTGTGTGTGTGTGTGTGTGTAAGGTCGGAGAGAGAGAGAGAGAGAGAGAGAGAGAGAGAGAGAGAGAGAGAGAGAGAGAGGGAGGGGGGGGTTGCTTGCCTCACTGCATCGCTCACATTGCTACCAACTCATACATACGCTGTTTGTGTGTGTGTGTGTGTGTGTGTGTGTGTGTGTGTGTGTGTGTGTGTAAGGTCGGAGAGAGAGAGAGAGAGAGAGAGAGAGAGAGAGAGAGAGGGAGGGGGGGGTTGCTTGCCTCACTGCATCGCTCACATTGCTACCAACTCCAACTACCACAGCTTTCACCACTACTACTATCACCACAGTCACCACTATCAACCACCACCATCACCACACCATCCACCATATCTTATATCATTCTAACACCCTTATTACCATCATGACTACCACACCAGCCACCATAACAACAATCACCACCATTATCGACTACATCACTACAACAGCCACCATTACATCCACCACAATCAACATTATCACTATCACAACCACCACCACAATCTTCGCTGACACTATAACCACTACTGCCACTGCAACTAGCACATCCACTGCCAATTTATCAACCTCGTTAACACCATCACACTCACTATCATCATAACACCCACCGCGGACATCATCATCATCACATGAACCATTTAAGAAACCCCAACCACCACCACCAACACCACTACCATCAGCACAATCATATTCATCACTTCAGCCACCACCAATAACACTGGCAACACCACACCTACCTCTAGAGCCACCACCGCCGCCACCACAACCATTAACATCATTACCACTATCACCACCACACCAACATCATTACCACCACCACCACCACCACCACCATCACCAGTAACACATCCACCACTTCCACAGCCACCTAAGTTAAAGGCGAGTTTTGACATTCTTTCACCGCTAGAACTGGGTCCTAAGTTAAATAAAATCGTGTGGCAAAAGCAGGAAGGAACATGGAGCACTCACAACAAGAAGGAGCACTCACAGCGTAACACCAGCTTTCTCTAGTTGACCTAAAGGCCCTGTCACCTTGACCTGTCTACTGCACACAAAATCGAATTACCGTACTGCCATTTTGTTTGACCCTTAACGTTTCCATTGAGTTTCGTCCAAATCTGACCAGAACTATCTGAGTTGACTCTGACCTGTGACCTTGGTCTTTGACCTATTGTTTCCAAAATCGAATCTCATCATCCTCGGCTGACCCTCAATCTTTCCACCTAGATTGGAAAGACTGAATTAAAACTGAGATATGGGATCGAACATCTGACCTTACCCTGTGTTCTTAACTTTTGACTGATTTTTCTCACAGTGGAATCCCTTCGTCCTAATCCTACCCTTAACCTTTCTACCACGTTTGGTCTAAATCGAAAAAAAAAGTCTAATATGACCTTGCCTGACCTTGACGTTTAACTGGATGTTCTCAGAATCGATTACTTTCATCCGTACCTTGCCCTAAAACCTTATTTATTTATTTATTTATTTTTTTTTTGTGGATAAACTCCATTTAAGCTGAGCTTTCCATTTGATCAATACCTTTGACTTTTTTGTTCTAAAAAACAACAAATCAACTTCTCGAGTGACTGTCAGCTCTTCCGTCATGTTTAGTATAAATCAGACCAAACTGCTTTAGTTATTGTGTTCACACATAAATACACACGAGTCGAATTTTTAATCTGTCCCATGATCTTGTCCTTTGACTGATGTTTCTTACAACCGAATCCATTCGTCAATGCCTTACCCTCAACATTTCCACCAAGTTGGTCCCAAATCCGATCAAAACTGTTCAAGTGCTTTGTCACGTGACATTGACCACTGGGCTACTTTTTTTTTTTTTTTTACCAATCCCTTTATTGGCCCTCAAAATCCACTGACCCTGGTAAAAATCGAAAACTAATTGAACTGTACTATTAACACAGAAACATTTACACACGCCAAGCAATACATCACCACACATACCGCGCTATCACGACTCTAGGTGTAAAAATATAGAAGTAAGTCGTCGATCACAGGAGATTAAGTCGCAAGCCTTCTTCAGAGCTAAATTTTATCATTTGGTGACGATAATAAAAAGAAAATTATGTCCTTTGGCTGACAGAGTTCTATTTGCTTCGATGACGTTTGGTTTATTCGGTCATAACCAGGCGATTTTTTATTTTTCTAGGTTAAGATCTTTAGTGACATAGTACAGTGACAGTAGTTGTAGTAGTAGTAGTAGTAGCAGTAGTAGTAGTATAGGAAAGGAAGAAGTAGAAGTAGTAGTGGTAGTGCTGGTGACAGGAGCAGAAGTAGTAGTAGCTGTGACCCCAACTTCATCTGCAATGTGAACCCACTGGACGGCAGATTGATGCTAGACTTTACTGCAGTCCACTATCCACCTTCTGGGACGGAGTGAAATAGGGACGCTTGTATAACTTGGCAGTGCAGCTGCCCAAGTATATCAGTGGCACCACGTGAAGGCGTCCCTCTCCAGCACTGAAAACACTAAAATAATAAACATGGCGGTACATATATAACACTCCATTAGACTCGCTTGATGGTACCTTATGTGTTGGGGAGATGGTTCAGTCTGCTGGTGTGGACATGGGTGTGGCAATGGGAATAGATAATGAATTAATGATGCATGGTATACAACTATAACGCCATCTCAGCCGTCCCATCAGCACACAAAAAATAACATGGTAGAATGGCAGAGGAGAATTATCTATGGACAACCTCGTATCCCACAGAAATGAAGAGGTTAAGAATGTCATAGTGGTGAAAGGGTTAACTTAGTGAACCAAGTGACGTGTAATTTTTATCTTCCAGGCTCCAGACGATTTTTTTTTTTTTTTTCATCGACAGGGTTAATGAAGGCTGCATCTAACCCCTTCATACCGCCAAGTCCCTCCTAATCTGAATAAACCCGACAGGAAATAGCAAGAAAAAAATATGAATGGTTTATACTGTATACAGGACTCTCTTCCTTCTCCCATGGGCGATTAGTCTTGTATTGTAAGGAAGGGTCAGTCAGGGTCATCAGTGTCTATCCCGCATCGTTTAATAATTTCCTATACCCATTGCCACACCTAAGCCCTCACCAGCAGACTGAGCCAGCTGTTTCTAGTGGAGCGCTATATACGGACTGCCCTTCATAATATACGTCAATGGACTGAAGGGGCAAAGTATATTTTTTCTCGCCATGGTGAAAGTATTATCAAGGGAATTTGGATTTAATTAACCTTAAAGCTGGCTCTCGTGTGTGTATGACAGAGAGAGAGAGAGAGAGAGAGAGGTAGACAGACAGGAAATTCATGTGTGTGTGTTTGCGCAGAGCTATGTATGCCTAACATCTTTTCTGGCCATTTTTCCTGGGAGGGGAGGTGAAAAAAAAAGGTAAAACAAAATTCGCACTAACCCCAACACTTTTACATTTATTCACCATTAATCAAAACCAATAATTAAGAAGCACTTTGGTCTCCCAGTTTATGCAGTGTTAAGTCTGAGCCATAAGACTTTGCTGTGGCGCTGATTCATTTTGGTGATGGTGATGGTGGTGAAGGAAAATGGTGGTAGTGGTGGTTGTGGTGGTTGAAGAGTTGTTGTTGATGGTGGTGGTGATAGAGGTTGTAGTGGTAGTGGAAATTGTTGTTAGTGGTGGTGGTGGTAGTTGAAAGGTGATAATGGTTATGGTGGTGGTAATTATATCGGTAGTCTTGGTGGTGGTGCTGGTTGTGGTGATGACAGTGATGCTTGTGGTGCAGATGGTGGTAGTGGTGGTGGAAAGATGAAGGTAGTTGTGGTTGTGGTGGTATTAATCTTAGTGGTTGCCAACAGGTGGTAGATAATGGTTATTGTGGTAGTGGTAGTGATAGGGGTGATGGTGGTAGTGATGGTGTTGGTGGTACAGATGGTAACAGTGGTAGCGGAGAGATGAGAGCGGTTGTGGTGGAGGTGGTGGTGGTGGTGGCAGTTGTGATGGTGGTGTTGGTACAGGTGGTCGTACTTGTGGTGAAAAGATGAAGGGTAGTTTGGGTGGTTGTGGTGGTGGTGGCAGTGGTGATGGCGGTAGTGGTGGTGCTTGTGGCACAGGTGGCAATAACAGTGGTGAAAAGATGATGGTAGTTGTGGTGCCACTGGTGGCAGTGATGATGGTAGTAGTGATGGTGGTGGTAGAGGTGGTCGTAATGGTGGTGGAAAGATGGTGGCAGGTGTGGAGATGATGCTGGTGGTGCAGGTGGTAGTGGTGTAAAGATGGTGGTAGTTGTGGTAGTGTCCTGAACCACACCAATTCCTATGCGGTTGTGCTAAATTCTGCTGCTAGAATGGTATTGGAGGCTGGCACGAGACTGGTATGGTGTGGCATGGCGTGTGATGGTATGGTGTGGCATGGGGTGTGATGGTATGGTCTGGCATGGGTGTGTGATGGTATGGTCTGGTATGGGTGTGTGATGGTATGGTCTGGTATGGGTGTGTGATGGCATGGTCTGGTATGGGTGCGTGATGGTATGGTCTGGTATGGGCGTGATGGTATGGTCTGGTATATCTGGTATGGGTGTGTGATGGTATGGTCTGGTATGGGTGTGATGGTATGGTTTGGTATATGTGTGTGATCGTATGGTCTGGTATGGGTGTGATGGTATGGTTTGGTATATGTGTGTGATGGTATGGTCTGGTATGGGTGTGGTATTGTATGGTACAGTATGGTATGGTGGGGTTATGGGTGTTTTGATCATGGTTTTGATACTGTATGGTATAATATGGTATAGTATTGCATGGTACTGTCTGATGCTGTATGGTATGATATAGTCAGGTATGGGAGTGAGATGACATTGTATGGTATGGTATGGGATGGGACTGTAGGGGTATGGTATGGCAAAGTTATGGGTGTGGTATGGTACTGGCATGGTGCGGTATGGTATGGTGTGGTATGTATGGTATGAGATTATGGTGGTACTCTTATTATATTGGTACGGTGGTGGTATGGTGCCGGTATTATTCTAGTACAGTGTGGGCTTAGTGGTGGTATTTCCTGAAAGCTTCCCAAACCAGGTCAGGCGTAATTGTGTTCCAGACCAAAAAGAACGCCTGGAAAACACTCCCGAGTCAATTGTGCAGTACCTCGTGCCACTCCTCCTCCTCATCACCACCTGTGTCTTCACTCCCACAGGTATTTCTCCTCTGTCAGTCTGCCTGTCTACCTGTCCGTCTGTGTGTCTGTCTGTCTGCCTGTCTGTCTGTGTGTCTATCTGTCTGCCTGTCTGTCTGTGTGTCTTTTTGCATTTTAACTTACTCTTTTCGTATTTAGACTAACCCTTTTCGCATATTATAATTTTACTCTTCACACATTCAAACTTAATTTTTTTGTGATCTTTACGCAGCTCTCTCTCTTTCTCTCTCTCCCTCTCTCTCTCTCTCTCTCTCTCGTTTTTATTTTCCTTTTAGAGTACGCGCCCTTTTCTTCCAAACTAATAGGCCTATATTCCTACTCCCGTTGCCTGAAGAATTCAATATGATAATTTCTTCCATAACACAAACTTTGACGTAGACTTTTCCATATTTCACATTCAAGTTGTAAATCCCCCCCCCCCTCATCTCTCTCTCTCTCTCTCTCTCTGCTGTTTGGCCTATATCTTACTCTTAGCCAACTTTTCATTTCCCCCCATCTCTCTCTCTCTCTCTCTCTCTCTCTCTCTCTCTCTCTCTCTCTCTCTCTCTCATGTTTGACCTATCTTAGTCTAACCCATCTTTTCAGTTCCATGTGTTCAGTATGCCTGCATAAATCTAAAAAACCATCTATATTTAGCGATACCCTTTTGACACTATCTTAAAGGAGTTCCCACCCTCCTTCTCTTCATCCTTAATCCATTATTCACGTCCAAGTTGCAATACCCCGACCCCCTTCTCTCTCTCTCTCTCTCTCTCTCTTGATCCAAAAGGTATCGCGTGGAACAGGATCCATAATGTTTCTACTGTTCAATAAGTACAGCTAGTAAGTCTCGAAAGGATGGTGATTAAGCAGCCAGAGAAGTGGTCTGCCTGTCGGAAAAAAAAAAAAAAAAAAAGCTTAATTCCTGACTGTGATAGGAAACAGATTAGTTGTTTGAACTTCGTTAAAACAAATTTTATTGATCGTCCACATAACCTGGCATCACATCAGTCCTGAATAAAATAGCTTTAGCGTGTAGTCAGTACGAGCGGTAGGTATTAGTGCTTAAGTTGCGATATGCGGGGGTGTTTGGGGCTCATGAGAAATATTTGGCCTAGGGAACGGGCTGTTAAATGTATATCGAAAGCGGGGCACATAAATAACGTGTGCCCGTGCAGCTAAATTGGACAGTATTGTTTGGCAGCTCTGCACTTTCATTAAAAAAAGAGTAAACAGCATACGTTATGGGATATACCTGCACGTTATAAAGTAATATAGAGGCCAATAATCTAGAACGGCTTGGTGCAGACTATTGCATGAAAAATTTCATCCATCGCCAACTAAAATCCTGTCATGGCTCCTGTTTTTCTATCTATGGTCTTTGACAATTAGTCTCTTGAATCCGAAGCAAATGACACAGATGTCGCTGATCTATGGCCAAAAAAAAGTAATCAGTGTCAATTGCTGTCGAATTAAGAGACTGGTTTTCAAAGTCCATGGATGGAGAAGCGGGAGAGGCGATAGGACTATTGTTGCAGAGTGTACTCTTTATTTTGTTCTTGCTACTTTTAGATGACTTTGTACAGCCTGGGAAAATATAAGAGGTTGTTAAGGGGTTAATGGAGACTGTTTCTAGCCTTGACCCTGCAAATAGTCTCCAAAATCTAAGAAACTGGTCTGCATGTAGCATCAGCAAACTAAAAATGCGTCCTGAAAGTGAATGGGTTAAGTGTTCAAGAAGAGAATCATGGAGAGGAAGATGTAGAAGTAAATAGAAGACCATTAACCAAGGCAAATAAACTAAAGGGACACAAGTAACGGCTATCGACAGCACAAAGGTCAAATAGGCAAGTAATCAAACTTTCAAGCCCCAATCTTTCCCTAGTCTACGTCCTCCAGGTGGTTTAAGCTGCTAGCCAAATCTCTATCCTGGCATTTTTGCTCAAAACGCTCCACACATCTCAGCAACCATAGCGCCCTGTCAGTAAATTACCAAAATACTCACCAGTCCTTCTTCTCTAATGGAAGTGTCTTCAGGCAGCTAGGAAGAATAGATGAAGAGCACGGAGGTGGCGAATTCAACTTTTGAGTATGTGGACAGGTTGTGTTTGGGCGCACGCTGGAGCCTCTTGAGCTGTCGCGTGCATGAGACGGGTTTGCAGCGGGTAATAAATCTTATGAATAAATAATCTTGAGGGAAAATCAAACTTTTTAAAAAATCACTTGTCCACAAATTATTTCACTCTTCTTACTTGGTACTTTATCGCTTATTGTGCTAAACACTTATATTTCTATATACCACATTCTTATTTCTTACTGTATGAAAATCATGTATGAAAAGATCCTTATTTTCTATCCATGCTAAGTTTATTAGAGATTAAAGTCCTTCTTTTCCTAGATGCACTTATATCTAAGTTTTATTCTTCCAGCAACTTGTTACAATTGCATTATACACACGTCGAAAAGTAAGTCACTGCTGCACACGTTATTTTACCGCGTCACTGTCGTAAATAACACGCCACTTTCGCACACTGTCTTCACACGTCCATTTCGTAAGCTACAGTACTTACACGGCACTTGCCCACAATATTTTCGAACGTCACTGTTTTAAACTATTTACATACGTCACCTGGACACTATATCCTCGGCATCGTAGTAGAAAGGAGGGGTGGGAGGGTGGCATATTTTCCACAGTATGTTCTCCTCCGATGCCGAAGACTTATGGATCGAGATATGAGAGACTGTCAAGTCCAATTCACGCCTTATAGCTCTATCACAAAGCCTCTTCTTCGAGTGCTTGGGGAGGGGTGGGGGGCTTGGAGGTGGCGCCCCCACTAGCAGGCAGGTGAGGAATCAGATCACGCAAACATTTCATATTGTCCCTACGAATAAAGACAGGTGACGAATGGGGCAACCAACGCATTCAGCCAAGGATGCAATAGGTATGAGGAAGGTCCAACTAGGTAACTGGAGTAAACAGTACTGCTGCCATCTCGTGAGCAGGACACCTCGAAAAAGAAAATGGGCATCGGGAAATTAAAGAAAGTTGCCTAGGTTTGAGGGTAAAACTAGACATTTCTGTACTGGCCATCACTGTGTTTCCTAGAGTGTTGAGACCAGCGAAATGGTAAGTAATATGGGCACACTCGAAGTTATAAGAAGGCTTGTTATTTTATATTTTACTATAATAATTCTTGGATACGCAAAGAAATATAACATTAACCATTGTTAATGCTTTTCAGAAATTTTCAAGGACATAACATTTTATTTGGTATGAATAACACATTGGTTTCGTAACAGGTCAGCCTATAGTAGTCACACACACACACACACACACACACACACACACACACACACACACACACACACACACACACACACACCTTGCGACAGGGAACTGATCATAAATAAGTTCGGGAATTTCACTCCAGGTTCCGACTGCATGACTTACTATATGAATAAAATCATCAGACAGTAGATGAAACAGAGTACAAGATTTATCCCAACTATGAGTTGGTTAATGGTACACGTATCAACACTCTCAGGCTCCTATGACTCGCTCAGCCAAATAAAATCATCTGGATTTGGCTGGAATGAAAATCTAGAGCAGCCTCGATCATTAAAGAATTAAATAGGTGTTGAGTCATGATCGAAAAATAAATAAAATAATCAAATACCTAAGATTTCTCTCTCTCTCTCTCTCTCTCTCTCTCTCTCTCTCTCTCTCTCTCTCTCTCTCTCTCTCTCTCTCTCTCTAACTGATTGTCATTATTGTGACTACTTGATTGGATTATAAAATCATGTGCTTGCCTCCTACTTCCACCTAGTTAACTGATCCAAAGCGTAAGTGTACGAGTATAATATTGCTCTTTGTTGCTCGTTCTGTCCAGTGTGTGGGAGTGTGTGGGCTGCGGCTGATTGTGTGTGAGCGTGCGTGCGTTTGGACGTGTGTGTGTGTGTGTGTGTGTGTGTGTGTGTGTGTGTGTGTGATCGTAAATTTGTTAAGCTTTTCACAGTGACTTAAAGCCTTCGTCTTTATTTCACTGTTTCCATATTTTTATTTGTTGAGGGAAACTCTCAGAAGTGAGATTACTAATGTTCATCACTCTTAGCAGGTAGACTGGCAATAACAAACTTTGCATGTTATTTTGGTTGACGTCAAAGGAATTTACTGATACCCTCCCCCTCCACCCACCAAAAAAAAAAAAAAAAAAAAAAAACACGTCGCGATGATACGTTTCCCTCTTAGTACTCTGTGCAGACCTAAAAATCCTCTATTTTATTAACATTATTTCCACACGATTTTGTTCACCTTGGGGCAGGTTTTTCGAACTGGGGTGGTGGGGTGGTGGAGGAAGATACGGCTTTCGTTAATCCCTTCATTAGCAGGGAGCTCTCCTATTTTGAACATGATAGTCTGTAAATAGTTAAAATAACGTAAAATAAGAAATGGTGGTAGCTTAGTTTCGGACTGATTAATTTCTCTGCCGAAGTTTGTTTTTCCCTTGCCCCTGCTTACCTTGCAGTACAATTAGGGACCTAGAAAGAACATTATCGGTTATGGGACATATTATAAGGGACGATTGGAACTTAGTAAAAATTTATTATTTACACTGATGAGCCTCGATTTATCGTTTGACAGTAAAGCCTCCTTCAACTTTTCTGCTGCATTACTCTAGTTGTGTGCCATTTTCCACGTCTCACTTAGCATAATGGTAAGTGTGTATAGCGCATTCATAATAATGAATCACCTTAATGTACTGTACAGTATATTCAGAAATTTGCATGCATGATATATACGTACATAAATACATACATACATTGCAACAACCCGCAAAGAAAACTGAACAACGAGTGCGTGTGTGTATATATACCGTATATACATATATATATATATATATATATATATATATATATATATATGATAGGAATAGATGCAGATATATAGTGGGGCAATTAGCTGAAGAATTTACTATAGTCTAGAATCGACCTGTTTCCTTCCGACGGAACTGGTCCACTCCCATATCCTGAGTACTATGTTGTGGTTGCGAGAAATTTGATGAGCCTTAGTTATGAGGCAGGGACAAGCCTCCTTGGTTACTAGACAAATCGATCCTTCAGTCTGATTATAAACTGAGCTGAAAGAACTTAGGGATCATAGTCAGATTAAAACAAGCGCGGTGTAGTTAAGCCCTTTGTGTGATATTGCCTGGTTCATACACTGGACAGTAGCTAAACTCAGTGCATGAAACAGCCATCCATCACCCAGTCCTTTATTTCCCCAGGGATGGGCTACTCAGTTCACAAAATATTAGATAAAAATTTCCTATCACTATTCCATGAGTGCCATTTTGAAAGCAATAAATCCCGACCACTCATTTCACGTACTGGAGGGGGGGTTGAAGGGGGGGGGAGACCGAGGATGAGATGGAGGTCTGGAGTTGATATTTCAGAGTGGTATATAAGCTGGAGGGAGGGCAGCCAAATGGTAGAGGGCAGGGTGATATGGAGGTGGTTTATCTATGGCCACCACTAACGGGAAGATGTCTGACTGAAGATAGAGAGACACATAGACATGGGAATAATTTGGTCAGCACATGAATTAAACAGCCTATTCTACATTTCATTAACCTGACATGTTAGATACCCAATTGAGGATCCGGGGAACGTAATACCTCTCACTTCATGTTTAGTTAGAAACCAAATTTAGCCTAATAATTCACCTATTGTACTCTCAGGTCCTTTGCTCTTTAAATATTCCCATACTGAGAGTCTTCATATGTTTCTCTGCCTATAGATCAATCTCTGACATGACGCGTCAGGAAGAAGAGTGTTTTCTTTGGTAACGCGTCGGGCAGAAACGTTTCTGATATGCCCATATGTGACCCAAAACAAATGCAGTTGAGGCCAGTTTAGCGGTTTTATAGCGAGATCTCGGACATTTATTCCAATTTTTAATACATTTTAACCTAGTTTCATCAACATTCTTTTTACTTTCTCTTATTTTCTAGTGGTTTTAGCAGCATTTCTTTGCCAATGGATTTCTGGCACCAATTTAGAGCACGTTCGGCAGCCTTTCAGTTTCGTTTGTCAGCCTTAAGTGCAATGGCAAATCAGCTTTTGTATTTGATTGTACTTAACACGTTGCATGAAGAAAAAGATTCAGAAAGATTCACATACGGAAAAGAAAGATTTTATGCACAATTTCCAGATAAAAGTCTGAACCAAATGCCACTAGTGAAGGAAGAACTAAAAAAAAAAGCACGTATGTAGATTATAATGCATATTATCCCCATAATTATTGTTTTACTCATAAGACATTTTTCCTTTAGTATATTCTTTCATATTTTCAGACGTATTTATCCAACTCAGGAGAGATATCGAACTGGGGGGGGGAGGGGTAAAAATCGCCCTCATTCACCCACTCTCTCCAGCCCCTCTATAATCTGGATAAAATAAAAAGCTGAATAACCCTCTCCGAATGAATGGTTTAACTCTTTAAACCCAATTACCTTTTTTTTTTTTTTTTTTTCATTTTCATTGACTACAGGCATTTTATTTAACTCAGAGAGGACTTCCGGTCGTGAGGGCATTAATAAAGGTCAGATATAATCCTTCATGTTCGAAAAGCCAATGCAAGAAAAATAATGATGATGATGATGAAGGCAATTATTTCTGGATAATTATATTAGGTGCATGATGTTAAATGTAATGATGATAATGCTGCTGCTGCTGATAATGCTGATGATAATAAACGTGTTAATAATAATAATGATGGTTATTGAAATGATAAAATAATTGCTAATATGAAGGTAACATTGGTAATGATACTGTAGAGGTAATGATAACGATGATGATGACAGTGGTTATTTGATTGAGATGATGATCATAATGACAACACAAATTATGCTGATAATGATGATTGAGATGGTTAATAAGTAGATGATGATGGTAATAAAGATGAAGATAATAATGAAGATGATCAGACTAATAATATTGATACTGAATATGATGCTCTTTCCTTCTCCGTCTCCTTCCATCCACCCAAATCCTCCCACTTAATAATCTCAGAGAATCCACTTCGTCCTGTCACTATAAAAACATTAGTGATGATTACGAAAGCGGCCACCTGGGTCCCGTGATTGACTTAGCCGGTAATGATATGTAAAATATGTTAATCAGGCGAGTGGGATCATTAGCATGGGCGTGCATGAGATCACACGCACCTTGGGGGCCACTGATTGCAGGCTTCAGTACAAGGACTCCCTTGATGCAGTAGTTTGGAGCTGAGGGAAATATTATCTGAAAATCGTCCCCTCAAGAACGGATAAACATACGAATAGAATCTGAGAAGAATTAACCTGAGACTCGTCCATTTACTAACAGACAAACAGAGACATATAATGTAAAAACAAACCAAGAAGTATAATCTGAGAGTCAAAAATTAACTAACGGGTAAAAAGAGGAATGTAATTTATGAGTCGTCCCTTAACAACAGACAAACAGAGGAATAAAATAAAAGAAGGAAATAGTCTCTGAGTCGTCCCTTTACGAACAGAGAACTCTCCCCGGCTGGAAGAAATCGTCTGGTGTCAACAAGAATAAAGTAGTCATTAGCAGAGGAGATGAAGAAAATCGTCATATGATATAATGATGGAACGTAAATAAAAGCCCCTTTCAGTAGTAGAGACCTCACCCCAGCTAAAATAATACTGCCTGATCAAAGAAACAATAGAATATGAAACGCGCCTTCACGAGCACAGAGAGAGAGAGAGAGAGAGAGAGAGAGAGAGAGAGAGAGAGAGAGAGAGAGAGAGCATACCACCACTGACATTACTGGTCCTTTCGAAGTCCTTTGTTATAGAGGAGGCTATGACTATTGTATCAGTTCCATGACTTTAAGATAAGGACCGCAGTGTGTGTGTGTGTGTGTGTGTGTGTGTGTGTGTGTGTGAGAGAGAGAGAGAGAGAGAGAGAGAGAGAGAGAGAGAGAGAGAATGGGTACATAAAAACAACATGCCTTACAATTTTAACGAGCTTATCTGACCATAATTATAATTGCACAATCTATTCACAAACTTTAAGGAAAGAAATAGAACACTTTCTCTCTCTCTCTCTCTCTCTCTCTCTCTCTCTCTCTCTCTCTCTCTCCTCTTCCATTCAAGCTCCCTTCCTTCCTCTCTCTCTCCGTCCTTTGATAATCCCTCCAGCATTTTATTTTTCACCTTCGAAACTTTCTGCAGCGGGTCTTTCTCTGTCTCGCTCATAGTCTTTTTCCTTCCCAGCATTGTTCTCTACTTTTTTGAAAACCCCCATCAGAATCTCTCTTGCCTTGGTGTTAGAAGTTTGGGGTCGGTGTTGGCCATGCGTTAACCCCTTTAATCCAACGTCCTTATTGCTTCAGCCAAGGAGGTTTTGTTTAATCCCGCGTTGGTTTGTTTGTCTGTTAGTTTGTCTGTTAGCAGGATTACTCAAATAGTTACGAAAGGATTTTGATTAAATTTTGTGGAAAGGTGTGCTATGGGCCAAGGTAGAAATGATTAAATTTGGAGGAGGATCCGGATCTGGATCCCATATCCACGGAACAGGATCCGGGATTACTCAGAAAGTTATGCCCGGATTCTGATGAAGTTTTGTGGAAGGGCGGGCCATGGGCCAAGGAAGAAACGTTTATATTTTGGGGAGGATCCGGATCAGAATCCGGAGTATCCAGCACAAAATCTCCAAAAGTTCTCCCTGAATTTCAATGAAAGTTTGTGGAAAGATGAGCCATGGACGAAGAAAGAATTGATTAAATTTGGGGGCGGATCCGGATCCGGATCCTTTTTAATGGCAATGGGTTTGGCGGAGGTATGCCCTCTCTGAATGCTTTCTAGTTTAATACTGTTGCCTCCAAGCACATTTTTTCATCTTTAGGTAGATTTTTGTGTGTGTTTTTTTTTTTTTTTTTTTTTTTACTCCTTCCAATCTCCCCATTTTGAATACTTTCTCGAAAGCTGAATGGAATTTATGAAAACACCAAGAATGAAGTCTAAATCACTTAATCGGACGAAGGGGTTAACACACTAAGGTTTGAATCCATGTCATGGCTGGAGTCTGTTTCAACATACATGTTTTGTCAAGGAGGCAGGGTTGTTCTCCTGAGGCTTAAATGATCTGCGCTCTACTTATAAACTCCCCTAAGGTAATGCTATGTATAGAATTGCTTTTACAAACTTTTGCCTTCACTCAAACAACTACCAAACATTTCACAGATAATTAGAATGAATATCGAAGTTACAGAATAAGATAAACAACTCGGCCTGAAAAAAAAAAAAAAAAAAATTGTGGAGACTTGTTTTTCGTAATAATTGACTGGGATCCTACATCAGCATAACTCCTAGATTATTATGGCATTCGGGTGCCAGAGAGGGAAGCCTTCATGCGGTGGCACCGATGTAACCAGGTCTCTAATCTGCCTTGTTATGCAAATACCCCTCAACTACTTCCCTATTCCTAGAAAGGAAGACGGTTTGCAGGAGATAGCTTAAGCCTGCAGTCCACCAGGTTCGCGTATCAGATGAACCTGGGTCTACAACAACAACACCAACAAATATTACTATTACTACTACTACTACTACTACTACTACTACTACTAACCCTCGAGCCCTTCTGAGTCTATCTGCCTTGGTCCGAATGAGGTACTAGAAGACTGGCTGTTCTTATTATGGAACTGTGACATGTGTTGATATTCTTCCTACTGCCAGATAAATTTATTCAATTTTTAGGCAAGCTCATGCAACTTGGTTTTGCTTGTTAGTGACGTCCAAAACTTGCCATGCTGCTGTGGTATGGGGACATTTGTAGTGATCTCAGTAAGGCCAATAGGACCCACTCTACCAGCACGACGAGGCATTTCCCTGGCTTTGATGGATGACTCCAGGTAGCTGTCAGATACGGCGTGGAGGTTGATCCTGCAGCACACCGGACGGGCAGCAAAGAGAATACATCTAATTGCCCGATCAAATGTTCCAAATTATGCTATGTTTGGAAATGACCGAATTTCAGGAATAATGTCTACGATAACGGATACGTATCCTCCAGGAAAACGTGCCATCCTCTATCAAATAATTCTCCTGGTCAGCAATCGTGTGCTCTTGTCAGGTTTGGAAGGGAGGTCACTCTCATATGTTCTAGAAGTGGGGATTATACAGGGTCGAGTGTCATGCCCTGCTCTAACACGATCTCTGTCGCACAGAGTTTGTGCCACAATATCGGGCGATACAGCTTCGGGCACTGTTGCCATTGCAGAGGTTAGTCTGCAGTCCATTTGCGGTAGATTTCAGTTTGATATAGTGGTGGAGAGTTTGCTTGTCTTTTGCAGGGAAACGCTCTTTCCGTAATTGTTTGACAATTCGGTCTTTATTCTCATATACCTGCATCATCTGCCAACTGCATGGAGATGCCCATCCATGGAGGGGTCCTGAGCTTTTGCCTTTCTTTAGGCATATAATACACCTGTCTGGATGAAGACGCGGTTGAAAGCATTGAACTAGGGAGGTTAAGTCTTTTAGGTGTGATTCCCTTACTCATTCTTTCCGCCATGTTATGGACCATTCAGGACCTCAGTACCGAAAAGAATAAAAGAAATTTACTTTCAATTAACAGTGCCAAATAAACCGTACTGCAAAAGAGAATAAATAGGCTCAGAGCTCCAAATTCAGCTACAGTTTTACAATTCCATTGAATGGTATACACGTTCCCAGGGTTATTAACCATGGCAAAAATTACCCATGGCAGGAATGAACCATGCTTGAAAGTTACCACGGCATTTCTTAGCTATCTTTCAATCTTTAGTTAGATGCCTTCATTCCGCCCTGTCTTCTATCATCAGGCTACCCTCCCTCCATCCCACAGCACTTTCGTTCATATACCTCTCCATCTTTCCATCCAGTCATCCGTCCTCTCACGCTACCTCATCCTCGTGTTCCCTCTCCCTCCCTCTCCCTCACCTCATCCTCGGTCTCCCTCTCTCCCTTCACCCAGTCCTCAGTTTCTTTTCTCCCCTCTCTCCCTTCCTTCTCTCATTTTCTCCCTTCACCTCAACCTTAGTCTCTCCCTATCCTTTCACCTCATCCTCGGCCTCTCACTCCCTCTCTCTCACTCTCTCTCCCTCCACCTCACTCACATTTACTCTCTAAGCCGTAGAAGGCAATTAATTGTGATTGCTGTAGCCTAGTAACCCCCTCCCAAAAAAAAAAAAAAAAAAAAAAATGGCCACCTGGACTGTCCAAGAGTTACCGGGAATTAATCATGGGAAAAAAATGCTATGAGAGAAATAAACCCTGTCAGGAAATGCCCATGGTATAAACTAGCCATAGCAGAAATGAACTTTATGATGAATTAGCCGTGGCGGGAATCAACCATGGCAGAAATTAACTAAAACTAGCCATATTAGGAATTGTCGTGGGAGAATTAAACATGAAAGAAATTAACCACAGAAGAAAGAAAATATGGCAGAAATTAACCATAGAAGAGAGAAAACAAAACAGAAATTAGCCATGGAAGTAAGAAAATATGGAAGAAATTAACCACAGAAGAAAGAAAACATGGCAGAAATGAACCATAGATGAATAGTAGCCACAGTATAAATTAACCACATTAAGCAGTACCCATGACCTAAATGAACCACAATTGAATTAACCGATGCTGGAATTGGCCAAGGAAGGGTTATACAGGTGGCGGTAGTGTGGTGCAGGTGATGTAGGTAATTAGCTCGAGATAAATGGATTAGGGGGGTCCAACACCACTTAGTTCCCCACACACCACCATGCTGTCTCACACTGCTGCTAAGGTGGAAGTTCCCAGTCCCCCTGCACGAGGACGGTGTGGACTGCAGAAGGACAGTTTAAAGCTTGTAGTCCACTGAGTTCACATTTCTGATGATCCTGGGGCGACAACAAAAACAACAACAACTAGAACTCTGTAACTGTCCTGCGGACAGTCACTAGTCTCCGCCTACAGTTTCTTACAGTGACCTTGACCTCATTGGGGTGATCTGATTTTTTTTTTCTATCAGCAACTGTCCATACCAGGACACATGACCTAGGCCTTTCAGATTCCTTGCGTAGATTGCATTGAAATCTCCACTAGACACGACCAACTTAGCCCGTTCACATCATAATACTGACACGACTTTCTGACATGCCCTTCCACTGGAGGATTTGCATATTTTTTCTATCAGCAATGGTCCATGCCAGGACACATAACCTGGGCCCTTCAGATACCTTGCGCAGTCTTCGGTTCTCCTGGAAATGTGGCGAGACTCTGAGATGGGAATATTAATAATACCAGAGAAAACAATAGTCTCTACCTATGTAATAAGTGGAGGCTAATTACTACTACCGCTACAATTACTACTACTACTACTACTACGACTGCTGCTGCTGCTGCTGCTGCTGCTGCTACTACTACCACCACCACCACCACTACTACTACTGTTACTACTATACTACTGCTACTGCTACTACCACTACTCTGGGCCGTTTTCTAGGTGAGTTCGAAGGTATCGCAACAACTGTTTCTTAGCGATTTATGTTTCACACTAAGTTTCATTATCATCTTGAACGTTTTTTATGCAAACTATAATGATATTAAAAAAACATAAAACAGAATAAGAGGATGTCCAAGTGCAATCTGGAAAATAAATAGCTTGGGAAAAGGTCCTACGAAGCCTTAATTGTCACCTAAAGTAAGGGAGATTTTTCATGATCATAGGAAGATTTCAAGCATCACTTTCTAGGATATTTATTCTGTGGATTATATCATGACGTTTTGTTTGTTATTTATATGAGTTTAATATTTACGTGAACCCTACCGCATCCCGTCCTAGGGTGGGAAAAAGAGTATTGATGATGATGATGATGATGAAGATGATGATGAAGAAAGACACTGGTAAAGAAAAGGTGTTAGGGAGACTCCTTAGCCGAAGAGAATATAAATTAGTGTGTGTGTGTGTGTGTGTGTGTGTGTGTGTGTGTGTGTGTGTTTACATTTCTCACTTTCTCATTTTTTCTATCATCACCCATTCACATCGATGATATAATGTTTCATATTACAGTAGGTCTCTCTCTCTCTCTCTCTCTCTCTCTCTCTGTCTTTCTCTCTCTCTCTCTCTCTCTCTCTCTCTCTCTCTCTCTTTCTTGGTACGGAGCTTTAATTACTAATGATCTCACTGCAGAAAAATTATCTTCTTAATAATTCACCCATAAGGTCGCTGGTAATTGTGCCTATGTAAAGAGTGAGTAATTAATCCATACTGATATTTATTGCTCAGAATTTGCCGAAAAGCTTTGTCATTATAACTGGTATTTAATGAAGACCATTTTTTCCATACGTTTATCAGCTCGGTAAAGTTGAGAATTAGACGCATAATGATACAGCATTCGTTGAAAAAAAAAAAAAAAATGATCAAAGAACTGTATGGAATTTGGCCCCGTTTTCTAAGGTCATCCTGTATAGCCGGAGAGAACTTGGGAGAAGAAAAATACAACGCGTGAGAGGGTGAGGGAAGGAATAGAGGAGGAGGAGGCGGGCGAGTGGACGAGTGGGAGACGGAAAAAAAAAGTCTTGGATCCAATCTCTACAAATCCTTCTCAAGTGCCAATACATTGCTTACTTTAACTGGGTTCTGAACTCTCTGGCGTGTAGAGGCGTGTGTGTGTGTGTGTGTGTGTGTGTGTGTGTGTGTGTGTGTGTGTGTGTGTGTGTGTGTGTGTGTGTGTGTGTGTGTGTGTGTCCTCCACGTATGTGTGTGTGTGTGTGTGTCCTCCACGTATGTGGGAGTTGTCAGTAGAACACACAAACTTTCACCATGAATAAAACAATTTTATCCCTACGCGGAATAAAATTAGCTGGAGGCTAGCGAGAATGAAAGTAAAAGAAGACATTACCTTACTGGAGATAGCAATTAAGGTAAATATTAAAGGATAATTAAGAATGATCGCATAAGTTCTTTACAATACAGCACATTCCGCCGATGACCACGAATATCAAGAGAGGATATATCAACAGAGAGAAGAAGGAAACAAAATGTGTGGATGAGAGATAAAAAACACACAGTAAAATTTTGTCATCACCCTGGGTTTCGTTGGATATGAAAGTGGGCAGATTTCCCCAACGCAGATGTATTTACTAACACTCGCAGGTTCCCATTCTTACTTTCGGCCAAGTAAAGTGTACTGACTTTAACTGGAATAGAATACTATAGACAAATCAGGGTGTCTTGGTCAAGAGAGGGTTAGTGGTATAGTGCTAGAACAAAGCTTGTTCCTCAAAACATTTGAGGAAATAGTATCATAATTTTATGTGAATTTGGGTACTAAAAAATGCCTGGGACAGTAATTGGACTTTCATCACTGAAAACGAAGCAGATTTAGATTAGTGAGTCGATTACATGGAAGTAAGACATACAGTTAATTTGCTGCTGGATACAAATTTCTCTCGGAATACTACCTAAAACAATGGAATCTATATCCCGAATTTCAGTTACATTGCCTGGTGAATACAGAGGTGGAACCAAACTTTGTTGAAGAGTTTGTTCGGCTCTAGAATTAAACTTGTGTCTTTCAAGTTGTGGGTTGGTTGTGCTAACCAGTCCTCCATCACCTCCCCTTGCATCACAGAATGAGTGCCATGTGCAACAATGTTTAGTTTGCTCCATAATGTCAATTGCTGTAAGTGGTAAGATATATTTTTGTAAAAAAAACAGCCAAAGTAAATTTCATTTTATTCCTTTCTAGGAGTAGGGGTACAAGTTTAGGTTACCGATACCATATTCCTGTATATTTAAGGGTAGTCAACCAGCATACTCCACTTGTTGACATTACTTAGCCGAAAAGCCTTCATTCACCTCATGGAGATGGAACTTATGCATGGCCGACACTCCTAGTGATATGTTCTAACATCACCAGGCGATGGATCATGTTTTGTAAGGGATGTGTGTAACATCCGCACTCGCGAAGCGAGAGCAAGCGTCATATTTTGTTCGACGAATGTGTGTGTGTGTGTGTGTGTGTGTGTGTGTGTGTGTGTGTGTGTGTGTGTGTGTGTGTGTGTGTGTGTGTGTGTGTGTGTGTGTGTGTGTGTGTGTGTGTGTGTGTTTGTGCGTGTGTGTGTGTGTGAACAAAATAATTCAAAACCCTTAATTTGATTTTAACTCATCTTGGTGGATGGGCAGATCAGCCACGGAGGTCAGGGAAACGGAACTAGGTAAAAGTTTTACCTAGTAAGGTCAATTGAGCAGTTTTATCCAGTTTTGATCACACTTGGTGAAAAGGCTAAGGGTAAAGCATAAACAAAGGGATTCGTGTGAAGAACAATCAGTCAAAGGTCAAGGTCGCATGAGAAGGTCAGCTTAAACACTTTATACCTGATTTAGACAAACTTTGTGGAACAGTCCAGGGTGAAGCAGGGATAAAGGAATTCGATTTCGAGAACAATTATTCGAAGGTCAAGTTCACAGGGCATAGTCAAAGGCCAAGTTCACTGGGCTAGTTCTAATCAAACAGTTTAGATCAGATTTGGGTCAAACTCAGTGGATATGTTAAGGGTCACACAAGAATGAAGTAATTCGATTTTGAGAATATTCGGTGGAAGGTCAAGATCACAAGGCATAGTCAAATGTTCAGCCCACATACCGGTAGGTGGGCGTGAATGTTGCAGTTTGTCAGTGCTTCTTGTTAAGGGTTGTGTTGTATGTTTCAGAGACACTAGAGAATGAACAAGTCTATAAATACAATGGGTTTACATATACAATTACACTAAACATTTACAGGGTAGTGTAATGGTCAGAACGCCCCAGTCAGAGTGACGCCCTAGCACAGGATCGATCCTCTAGGCTAGTCATATAATGTCATCAGGAGAAGTAAAGTGATTACCTGTCGTTAAATGCACTTCACTACGGTAGCCAAGCCTTGAGCGCCCTTCACCTGAAAGATGATAACATGGAGCTTACAGTGATAATTTACAGAGTTAAGAGGACAAGACATTATATCCATCAAGGGCTTCTTTTGTGCTAGATAATTAAATATGGTATGAACACACCAGGTGAATAAAAATCGAGTAGAGTGTTTTGTGTGCAGCTCATGTGTTGTACATAAGTTTCCCTGATCTGGTTTATAAGTCCCTATCCTCTCTCCAAATTGTGCTCCACACAGTTACACTCAACTATAAGTAGTTATCTTTCAGATATTTTCATTGCTGTTTTCCATTTTAATAGCTGCATCATTAATTAGTTTAGCTTTTCTCAGTATGTAAATGCCGACATATCCATACATTTAAATGTTAAATTTTAAATTAAAAATTGCTGGATAAAATATTCAGACTATGATCGACCAACATCCAAAGGCACGAAAGTGCTGTAATTTTGTAATTATCTTTACATACAAAGGCTTATACGATAATTGATGCAGCATTAGTAATAGTCAGTTCTGGAAGTGTTCGTGCATACATGATAGCCTCTGGAAAAGAAAAAAATCCCGACAACGTATTAAATTATATGAAAGTGGTACAGTCTTCCATGGTCTGGTAAACTGTATTATTGTATTCCAGCGACGTCACACATATATTTTGCTGATTGTGAGCCATAGGAGCCTGCGGGTGTTAAGGCTATTAAGAATGGTTATAAAAAAGGCTGTAGTACATTATCCCATTCTATGTAAATCCTTAGGCACTCAAGCTCCTGGCGCTCTTCCAACCCTGGGCCCTTAACTTTGCTAGCCTGGGAGACACCACCCCCTCCCCAGCATATGTGTGGGTCCTGTATGTGTGCATAAGTTTGGGTCCTGTATGTATGTATGTCTTTGAGTCCTGTTTGTGTGCATGTGTTTTGGCTTTGTATATGTGTATGTGTTTGGATCCCGTATGTGTGCATGTGTTTGTATACTGTACGAGTGCATGTGTTTGGCTCCTGTATGTGTGCGTGTGCTTGGGTCCTGTATGTGTGTATGTGTTTGGATCCTGTATGCGTGTATGTGTTTGTGTCTTTATGTGTGTATGTGTTGGGGTCCTGTATGTGTGCATGTGCTTGGGTCCTGTATGTGTGTATGTGTTTGGGTCCTGTATGTGTGTATGTGTTTGGGTCCTATGTGTGTGTAGGTATATTATATTTAGTGGTGGGGTGAAGTGTACGCTGTGGGCGTGTCAGGTGCAGGGCAAGTTGCATCAGCTGGGTGTTTTACTGGGGCGTCAGGATACTCCAGGTGAGTCAGATATAAAGTCAATGTGACGCAGGCCGGAGCTGAATGCGGCGCTGACCACGGAACTAAGTCTTTAATGACTCACTGTCACTGGGTGCAGTGGGGTGTGTTGGCTTCTGAGATGACGCAGGTGTCCGAAATGAGACATGGCAGAGAAATAAGTTACCGACTGAGAAGTCTGGTGATCCATCTTAGTAGAACTGATTTGTCTATTACTGCATGCGGGTCAGCAAGATAGACATGGATTTAACATTTGTGGAGGGAAGGTTTTGTAGCTGCCACCTCCTTTGTCTTTGATGATACCTGGGTTGCTCTAAGTGTCCCCAGTTTTGACCAAGTACTCGGACTAATGCTTGAACTCAAGGGCTTTAGGGAGTGGAAAATTGGAAAATAAATTCCGCCCATTTATGTCACCGTAGATCATATAAGAAAAGTATCAGAATCAGAAGAATCAGTATAAGGGAGTTTGTGGACGGGAGGTCACGTCTACTGTCTTTGGATGATCCATGTTTTTTTTTTTGTCTTTTTTTTGGGGGGAGGGGGGCAGAGGTCCAAAAAAGCGAACTCATCTTGGCTGTGCTGTAGCTGACGTTGGCGAATCTGGTTCCTAAAAAAAAAAAAAAATGAAATGCTACTGCCATGACACCAGCCTTGAATGAGACAGCCCTAGAATGTGATCAGTATGGATGATGGGTTTTTGTGCCCTGGTGGTGCTATGTAAAGGCGTGTGCCATCATCTGTTAGCATAGGAAGATTATTGGACCTTGTGAATGGACTGTTGTACTTACAGTCAAAAAGAAAGGAAAACACACACACACACACACACACACACACACACACTGGCAACAATATCATCAACATACGCATTTATCAAAAAATCAAAAACAGCATATTTTTAAAACCCAAGTTAGTGTTCATAGGCAAAATGCAAATATCGTTTTTTCACTTCATTTTTCACTTCGTCCAAAGCCTCTTTAAAATACATGTGGCTCTTTTTTCCATTTACATATTCAGTAATGGATTTTCTCTTATCTTTCTTTTATTTTTTTCTTTTTCTGATGACCCCTTCACTACGATATCATTTTGTAGTTTATTCTTGCTTCTGCCAGACGATTTAACTCGCCTTAGGAAAACCCTCTGGTTGTGAAGGGGTTACTGAAGGCATTATCAAACCCTTACAGTTTGCAAAATATATCCTGAGCTTAATTAAATCGTCTGGAGATAACAGAAACATAATGCAAGGTACATCATTGGTGTAGGTTACTGTTTAGTGGTAGTGAAAACTCTATGCTTGTAGTAATAGTAACAGTAATAATGAAACTACTACTACTTCTACTACTACTAAAGTATTATATGTCGACATTGAATGGGTTAAGCTTATGGAAGGGCAATCGTAAAGAAGGGGTTAGCACTTGGGCGGGGTGGATCTCAGTTGTCCATCGTGAGGTGAAATAAAACGAGAAATTTTGTGTTCTCTGTATTCTCGGACGAAAATGTAAACAGTGACTTTTTTGTTTAAATTCTTACTACTCACTTTACCTTTGGCCCAAAATTGCCATCCCTCCACCTTGAATGATGAGTTACAACACTAGATGAACACTAGAATATAATGCTAGTCACAAAGAAATGCCACAGAAAGGATGTAGAGCCACAGTATCGTCTTTTTTTCTGCCACTGAACTACGTCAAATAGGCTGCAGAAGGATGAAATTTTGTGTCAAGTTAAGGTGAATGAATTATATCCCTGGAGCACATTTAAATCACCAGTCGTTAGTCGGAAGGAAATAGGAAACAGGTAACCGGAAACCAAAATGTTTAGTCGATGAAGCAATGCCTATCCTTAATCTGAATTTAAGGATTCGTGTCCATCCTTTTGAGAGATCAGGACGCATCCATTACCCTATTACATCTTCCTAATTTACTTGTTGTTGAATTTGATGCGTTAATATATCCGTGTGTGATTATAATGTCACTGTACTAACTGTCCTTTAACTTGGCCTAAATTTTCCACCTTTTCGTCTTGGAACTTGAGATATAATAATAGATTACCCATTAAATACGGTGTTAGTCACGAAGGAGTGTAAAGAGAAAGGCTGCTTAATCGTAGTATAGTCTTTTTCCAGCAGTGAACTACGTGCAGTAAGTTGCAAAAGGACAAACAACCTGGGCCAAGTTACTGTAAAAAGGGTATAGCAATATAAGAGAATAATAGCTTCTAAAATGCAAAATAAGTCAAGTAACAGCTGCTAGAAACCCCAGAGTGGATGAAAATACGAGCCTCGTTCACCTTCTATACAGAGAGGTAGAGAAAATACTTTCGTTATTAGATCGTAGCTTTAGTAGTGTTTGGTTAGGTTAGGTTTAGTTTTTTATGCTTTAACATCCCGTTCCCCAAGGCCCAACCTACGTATCATTCACCTCCATATGTCATCACTTCGGCACTAACACGCACTGTCCATATTGAATATATGTTTGGACTGTGTCATGTAGGACTGGGCCACTGGTTAGGGCCGGAGGGTGTTTGTACATGTCGGCGGGTCTTATAGCAGGTCAGTAAAGCCTCGTTTAAAGAATTTTAAACTCTGGAAGCTGTTCCCTGCCCCAGTCGGGAATCGAACTCGTGTCCACTACCATTCTACAGACTCAGCCACTTAAGTTACCTTAGATTGGTATGATAGGGTAAATTGTTTGATTTGGTTAGGTAGGACTGAAACAGATTATCTTAAGTTGGGTTAGGTTTTGTGAGGTTAGGGTGCAGTAGGATGGATATTGGTATGTACACAAGGAGTATCCAGTCCTAACTCATCACCAAGGGGCGGTAGGGGTCTGTGGCAAGGCTGGATTAGTTAGGGATATTTAATGGCTGGAGACATGAACATAAGAACATAAGAACATAAGAAGAGAGGATAACTGCAGTAGGCCGGTTGGCCCATGCTAGGCAGCTCCTAGAAGAGTAACTGAACTACTAGAATGAGATAAGGATAGCAAAGAAGAAGGCTCTCCCCCGCCCTCCAAACCCTCCAGCCGAAGCCGGCAGGAAAAAGTCAGAAAGAACACCACGCCGTATAGAAAAACTGGCGTGGACATTTTACAGGAAAGTGTGAAAGGAGAATAGAGACTATCATAGTGTAACCTGAAAGGAAAATTTATTTTTTAATTAGTATTGGTTATAATATTTTCTTTATTCTATATCCACCCCTTATTTGTCATATGCTTATCTAGCCTATGCTTGAAACTCTCAATGGAAGAGGCAGCAACTACTTTACTAGGTAGCTTATTCCATTCGTCTACTACTCTATTACCAAACCAATTTCTACCGATTTCCTTTCTGAAACGGAATTTTTCTAGTTTGAAACCATTATTTCTAGTTCTATCCTGTATGCTCACTTTAAGTACCTTGCTAATATCTCCTTATTTATACCATTCATCCACTTAAAAACCTCAATTAAGTCTCCCCTTACTCTACGCCTCTTCTAGCGAATGCAGACTTAGTCTTTTCAGTCTGTCTTCATATGACAGGTTCCGGACGTCATGTATCATTTTAGTCATTCTTCTCTGTACATTTTCTAACGAATTAATATCCATTCTATAGTAAGGACACCAAAATTGTACTGCGTAGTCTAAATGTGGCCTTACTAATGCTAGATAAAGTTTCAGTATTACTTTAGATGATCTATTGCTCACGCTTCTCGAAATAAATCCTAGGACCCTATTTGCTTTATTTCTCGATTAATGCACTGTTGCCTAGGTTTAAGGTCGTTACTAATCATAACTCCTAGATCTCTCTCGCATTCCGATTTGCTAATTTCTTTGTTATCTAAGCTGTATTTAGTATCTCCAATGGTCTTGCCTACGTTAAGTACTTTACATTTTTCAACGTTAAATTCCATTTGCCAAGTTTTAGACCATTTGGACAATGTATCGAGGTCTTTTTGTAAGTAATGGCAATCGTCAGTCGAGTTAATGATACGCCCTATTTTTGTATCGTCGGCAAATTTGCTGATTCTGCTATTGACTCCTAAGTCTAGATCATTTATATATATGATAAATAATAAGGGACCGAGTACTGAACCCTGTGGTACACCGCTAGTTACTAATCCCCAGTCCGACTTAGTTCCATTTATTAATACTCTCTGCTTTCGTCCTTTCAGCCAGGATTCTATCCATTTTAAGATATCGCCGTCTATACCGTGTGCTCGAACCTTTCTAACTAACCTTTCGTGTGGGACTCTATCAAAAGCTTTACTAAAGTCCAGATAAATAACATCGTAAGCTTTATCGCTATCTACTGCCTCATAGACCTCCGAGTAGAATGACAACAAATTTGTGAGGCAGGATCGTCCTTGCCTGAATCCGTGCTGACTTTCGTTTATAAGATTAAATCTTTCTAAGTGTTCTCTAATCTTATTTGCCAAAATTGACTCTAACATTTTTCCTACTATTGACGTTAGACTTATCGGACGATAATTCGACGCAGCTGATTTATCACCCTTTTTAAAGATGGGCACTACGTTTGCGGTTTTCCACGCCTCTGGAACTTCTCCTGAACTTAAAGAGTCATTAAATAACGTTAAAAGTGGCTGACATAATTCTTCTTTGGTTTCTTTTATAATTTTTGCATATATATCGTCCGGACCTGGCGATTTTTGAGGTTTTAACTTGTTAATTTCTTTCAATACGTCCTCCTTACTAATGGTTATTTTACTAAGAATATTTTCCGTATTCTCATGGTAAATATTTGCTGCTTGAGGGACCAGGCTTAGATTTTCCTTGGTGAATACTGATATGAAATAATTATTTAGGATGGAGCACATTTCTTTATCTTCACTGGTAATGTCACCTGATTCTGTTCTGAGTGGTCCTATCCTATCTTTATTTTTCGTTCGGTACATTTGATAAAAACCCTTGGGGTTTACTTTTGATTCACTTGCAACCTTAATTTCATAACTTCTCTTTGCTTTTCTTATCTCCCTCTTTACTTCTCTATTTAAAATTGTGTACCGGTTACGTAAGTGTTCCTCTCCACGTTTTATTTTTCTATATATTCCTTTCCTTTGGCCTATGAGAGATTTTAATCTGTTGTTTAACCATCTTGGTTCTGAATTGTTAGTTCTAAACGGTTTTGAAGGAATATATCTATCTTGGCCTCCGTATATTATATTTATTAACTCGTTATACTTCTCACTGGTCGAACGTCTGTTTGGTACTGGAGCTGAGTTAATTTCCGTCACCTGGACTACATTCCTATCTACCACCTCCCCCTCACAGACACCTGACGGACGTCCCCACGTGCTTCCTGCGCCTGACCTATGACCTGGGGATCCCCACTAACCTGACATTCCCTCAAATAGCTAATCTCCCTGTGGAATACCGTTCGAAAATAAGCTCTTAAGCCATCGAAATCTCCTAGACGAAAATTAGGAACGGTGGAGGTATTTTCAGTGGAACAGACATCCCAAATAAATTTGAACTTAATTTCTTCATGATCGCTATTACCAAGTCGTCCACCAACCTCTATATCGCTAATGATATTTTCTTTATTAGCTAAAACCAAATCTAGTATATTATTACCTCTGGTGGGCTCTCTGATATACTGATAAAGGAAATTATCCTGTACTACCTCTAGAAATTCCTCTGACTCTGCATCTCCTGTCTGATTTCTCCAATCTATCCTTGGCAGATTAAGGTCCCCAACAATTATTACTAAGCTGGACTGTGATGCTTTCCTAATTTCCTCCCAGAGGTATTTACTATCAGCTCTACTTAATTTTGGAGATCTGTAAATTGCTCCTAAGACTAATTTCTCCCCATTGTTACTAATTTCAACCCAGACACTTTCTGTGTCCCTATTTACTTTAATGTCTGCTTTATTGTAACAGTTTAATGAATCCTTTACATAAATAGCTACCCCTCCCCCCTTTCTTCCCTGACGGTTTGACACAAAAATATTATAGCCTTTTATCTGATATTCTGCTAAAAGTTCTCGAGTGTCTGTATTCATCCAAGTTTCACTAATAACGGCAATGTCTATTTTCTCTGTACAAATTAAAGCCCTCAGTTCATCCATTTTATTACGTAAACTCCGGCTGTTTGTGTAGTACACTTTCAGATTATTACGAGTAGTTATGCCTTTACCTTGGCATTTACTGTTATTTATTTTATTACTAACTGGGAAACTCTTTACTTTACTAATATAACAATTTTTTGTACTATCGCTTATCGCCCTTCTATCATCGCTTGTTCTATCATCTATCATCGCCTGCTCAATTTGAGGTGCCTGAGTGGATGTATCTACACTATTGGTTGAACTTTTGTTCTTAATTTTGCAAGTATCGATGCATCTATCCAAACATGGTAATAATGATTTCTGACTGTAGTTGCTGCATCTTCCTGTACACCTACTTCTCAATCTCGAAAAAATCCCTCCAACTCCCTATCTATCATTCCAGCTAAAACAGTAACTCCTTGCCTGCTAAGATGAGTCCCATCCCAACTATACAAGGCACTTCGTCCATAAAACCGGTCCCAGCTGTCTATGAAAGGTATTGCATTATCTTTGCAATACCTTTCAAGGCGGCAATTAAACCCTATTGCCCTGCTCAACCATTCCCTTCCAACCCGCCACCTTGGTAAAACACCAAGCACTACAGGGGTTCCTCCCCTCTCCCTAACCTTTTCTAACATCAACTTGTACCTTTTCCACAGTACCTCACTCTTACGGCTACTAATATCATTGCCTCCTACACTGAGGCACACAGTGGGTTTGTCACCACTTTCCTTTACGAAAGGGAGCAGGGGACATACAAAAGTGAAAATCTCGAAGCGTTCTCCAGGACCTTCCAACCTGCTTACAGTACTGTACCTGACCTGACCCCTGAGAGAGAGAGAGAGAGAGAGGATGAAAGAAACGAGAGTGCAGGAGAAAGAATAAAGGATAACAGAAGGAAGAAAGGAAGGAAAGAAGTAGAAAGAGGGGGAAGAAAGCAAGAGGGAAGGAATGAAGGAGGAAGGAGGGAAGGGGAAGGGGGTAAGGGAAGGAGGAATGAGAAAGGAAAGAAGGAAAAATTGAGGGAAAAGGGTAGGCAGAAAGAGGAATTAAGAGAGAAGAAAGGTGGACGGAAGGAGGAAGGGATTAGGGAGGTTGATGCAGGGAGAAAGAAGATTGAGAGAGGGATTAGGGAGATACAGAGAGGAAGAAGAAGAAGAAGAAGAAGGAGAAGGAGAAGGAGAAGGAGAAGGAGAAGAAGAAGAAGAAGAAGAAGAAGAAGAAAAACAACAACAACAATGACAACAACAACAACAACTACTACTACTACTACTACTACTACTACTACTGCTACTACTACTACTATTATTAGTATTACTACTACTACTACTACTACTAATGCTACTGCCACTATTACTACAACTACTACTATTGCTATAACTAGAATAAAAAATACATAATCGAAGACAGAAATAACAAAAACATAAAAAAGGAAAAGAACAGGGACAAAAAGAAAGGAGGAAGAGGAAAAAAAAGAAAAAAGAAAACAGAAAGAATAAGAAAAAAGGAGGAAGAGGATGGGCAAAAAGAGAGAAAGAAGAAGAGGGATAATAATAATAATAATAATAATAATAATAATAATAATAATAATAATAAGAGAACACGAAGAAAAAGAAAAATGAGGAGGAGGAGGAGGGAAAAGAGTTAGAAGGAGGAGAAAGAAAAATGAAGAGGAAACAAATAAAACAGGAGAGAGAGAGAGAGAGAGAGAGAGAGAGAGAGTAGTGTAAGATTCCACCCCAGGCCTCTCATTGCTAGTTTCAAAACAAATGCATTTACTTTCTCTCTTCTTACCTGCCTGTCTTTTTAGTTTTTCTGTTAGGTCTCTTTGTTTATTTGTCCATCTGTATGCCCCCCCATCTCTCTATCTCTGTTTGTCTATCTATCTATTGTCTTTCTTACCCTCGTCTTCGTTCTAGTTCTCCCGCTCCTCCTCCTATCTCTCTTTCTCTGTCCTCGTCTTCGCCTTTGTCTTCTCTTCCTCCTCCCCCCCTGTGTCTTATCTAGCTTTTGTTATTGTTATTGCTTTCCACCGTCTGTGTTTCTTTTCCTATCCATGTCCATCTCTCTCTCTCTCTCGCTCTCTCTCTCTCTCTCTCTCTCTCTCTCTCTCTCTCTCTCTCTCAAAAAGATCTCCGTATTCTCGGTGGACGATTCAGAAAACTTTTATGGACCATTTGTTTCGGGTCATTAAGAAAGAACTGAGAAAATCCTCCACCCTGAGTCAGGTCGGCTTCTGCGGATCCGACTTCGTGATTCTTAAGTCTTGCTGATGTTTGCTGAGGCCTCGACCCCCACACGCACTCTCCCACACACCTCTCGCCCTCTCATCCAGGCCGTCATGGTCTGTTTGGTTACGTAGTGGAATGTGGTCAGAAGAGACTTGCGTTCGATCTCTTGTTTGGGGACGTGGAATTGGTTTTGATAGTTGTGTGCTCATGATGTTTGCTAAGCCAAACACACACACACACACCCACCCACCCACCCACACACACACACACACACACACACACACACACACACACACACACACACACACACACACACACTCACACACACACACACACACACACACACACACACACACACACACACACACACACTTGCTTTCGATCTTGGGGTGGGGAAGGGAAAAGTTCTTTCTTTCTTTCTTTTTTTTTTAAGCAAGGAAGAAGGAACCAAGGGCCAGAAGCCCGCAACAATGTTCCCCCCAAGAAAAGAAAAAGAAAAAGGCAATATAACAGACAGCCAAATTCAAGATCCGTTCATTTCGAGATCCCTGGACACACTGCGTCTGAAAGACTGGAGGTCATAGGCAGTAAGAAATACAGACAAAGGGAGACAGTTCCGGAGTTGACCTGTTGCATATATGAAGGACTGGGAGTAACTGTTAACTCTTGTATCGTATTAGGGAACTGGACAGAAAAAGGATGAGAGTTTGTTGCTTGACGGATATTTCTATTGTCTTGCTAATGCTTGTTGAAAGAGTTCCTCCCCCTACACACACACACACACACACACACACACACACACACACACACACACATCATTTATCTCATCTCCATGGTGGGTTAGTGGTGGCGTACTGAAGTTGAATGCTGACCAAAATACTGGAATCGATCCCCGCTATTTCCAGATTATGATAACTCTCTGAATCTTCCTCCCCCCCACCAAATCCCTCTTATTATACAGCTGCTGTAATGGTAGTGTAGTGGAAAGCTGACTGAAAGGTTGAGCGATTGATGCCGTTCTCGCGTCAGGTTGAATACTCGATGCTTTTGTGCTGTAGATCCTGTAACTTTATTCCCTGACTTTCTTAACCGTAATCTGATGGTCGTGTGTTAATTTGGATGACTGCTGACTCGAAGGACAAAAGACCGACCTCGAGCTGCGACGGGTATTAGATTAGGGATTTTCAGTTCGTTAAAACAATGTTAATGGATCTTCCACAAGCCCCGCAGACCAAAAACATCCCACTAATACCATCACACCAGTTTTGAATGTAACAGTCCTGGTATGAATTCTGTATGGACGATGGGGTTTAGAGCTCAGCGGACGACAAGTAAAAATGTATTGCGCTATCTCTTGCGAGTAGAAGGACTACTAACCATCTTCCAGAGGTTAGTGCAAAATGAAGATATTAATGTCCTTATAAATGGTATCAAATGGCCATACCTACTTGAGGCTCCCCCCCCCTCTCTCTCTCTCTCTCTCTCTCTCTCTTTCTGTATGTGTATGTTTTTTTTTTTGTGTGTGTGTCTGTGAGTGAGTGAGAGAGAGAGAGAGAGAGAGAGAGAGAGAGAGAGAGAGAGAGAGAGGAGGGGGAGGGGGAGGCCGTTACCTTAGCCTTCCAGTTGGTGAGCCGCAAGATGGTGCAAAAGAAAGTCGTGCGTCTTGGCCCGGTCACGTGAACCTGTCCACACTGATAGATGGCTCAATAAAATTCTCCCAAAATCCCATAATCCTTTTTTGTGTCTTCCTTGCCTGCGATGTGTTACCCTTAAATCCCTTTCCTAACATCACTTTTTCTTTTTTGAATGCTCTCTCTCTCTCTCTCTCTCTCTCTCTCTCTCTCTCTCTCTCTCTCTCTCTCTCTCTCTCTCTCTCTCTCTCTCTCTCTCTCTCTCTCTCTCAGTACTTCCCCGTGGTAGTGCCCTTACCTTCAGTTAGACACATTCCAGTTTTTCATTCCCTCACAATTTCCACAGCGTTATTTCCTCCTGGTCAGTCTTAAAATACTCAGTACTTCTCTTTGCAAAATCACTGTCTCTGATGTAAAGAATGAGGTCTGGCTACGTGCGTTCATAAAGCCTAGTTAATTAAGGTACTGGCTTTTTACACGTGCCTTACTGACAGCTGTGTGGAGTCCAGTTCTCATGTTTAAGGGCTTGTTACACAGAGTTTCAACATGGTGAAGTTGAAAGTTTTTTTTATTTCATGCACTTTCCTTCTTTCACTGACATCCTTTAGCCCTCTTCTCCTCCTCCTTCTTCTCCCCCCTCCTCTCTCTCTCTCTCTCTCTCTCTCTCTCTCTCTCTCTCTCTCTCTCTCTCTCTCTCTCTCTCCTCTCTGTTGCTACTACTACTCCGGACACTGGCTTGCTGAAATCATTGCTTGCATCCCTTTTCCATTACGTTGGGTAGGCCACACCAGTCACAGCCTTTCCTCTGTTCGGTACAAATTTCTGATGCAAGAGTGAACTAGCACTCACAGTCTTTCACTTATACAACTTGTCATCTTTCGCTACTCTGTTCATTTCCTTAACGGCCTTCAGCACTGATTATGCGATGTTTATTGCTGTCTTGAACGAATTATTTTAACTTTATTTGATGGTGTTTACACATTCTCAGCCGTGGCTCATGTTATTTTTTTTTTAAATGTTATATATACGAAGGCTCTGCTCAACGCTGAATAAAAAACGTGCTAGTGTAATATGAACCGTACTTGCAAATGATGACGTAATGATGACGTAAATGATGAGTAATGGAACTAAACCGTTCAGTACCATGACGTAATTGTCCTCTTGAATTATGGTACCCCTGACGACTTCATTATTCTTAGAGGGCCATTAGGATCTGAAAACGACAAATGTAGACTCTATTAACCCCTCAACTACGTTCCTAGGTTGAACAGAGTTATCTGGAAGGAGCGTTAACAATGCCCCCTCCCCATAAAAAAACAAACAATCACCCGGATGAGAGGTTAAGAGGTATTAGTATGGGGTATGGGGAAGGGCCGTATTTATGGAGCTTCTTAGCAGGCCAATCCCATGAATTATTTAAATTTTATTCTTGACTTCATCAGAAGGTGTTACTTATCTTTAAAAGAGATTTTTCGAGGTGGAGGAGTTAGATACAGCCTTCAGTAACCTCCTCCTGGCTAGAGGTCCTTCCCAAGTTAAAGAAAATCACGTGGTGATAGCCTGAATGAAATTAAAATACATCATCAGCGTGGAGGGGCCAACCAAGACATTTGAAAACAGTTAATATTATTGTCAAAAATCATTAATTCGGTAGTACTTTTAGAGTCACCGACGACTTAGCAACTGCGATCGTGTGTACAGTATGTGTGATTTGTGTATGTATGTATGAATGAATGCATGTAAGTATGTATTTCATCATTGTCTGTTCTGATTAGGTTTAAAACTGGCACAAACACTGTGAATGGGTTTGGAAAGTGGTTTGATTTGGAGCGATTGCAGGTCAAAGGTCATGGGGCAAGGTCATATATCTGGGTGGACTGTTATCTCATGAATTTCATATCCGATTTCAATCATACTTTGTTGGAATGGGAAGCAGGGATTAGATCTGCTGCCGGTCAGTCTTAGGCCAAGGTCAAAGTTCAGGGTGCGGCGTTTTCTCATGAAGGACTAGTCTAACTTCGATTAAAATTGATGATGCAGTGTGCATTAGGAAGGGAGGATGTGATTTGATTTTGATGCTGATCGATGAAAAGTCAAGGTCACAAAAGCAAGGTCAAAGGTTGGGAGTTGCGTTGCTGCTCTCCCAGATCACCCGCTCTAGGTTTTTTTTATATTCACTCTCGTTTGGTTGGAAAGTGTTTACTAGATGTGAGGCCGAGACAGAAGTATAAGGAAAGAAACTTTTCCAAGAGTCTATGTTAGGAAGTTTGATGAATATTTGGCAGCTGTCAGAGTTGTGAAAAAAGTGCCTGAGCTCAAGAATGTTTGGCTGTAAAATGTTTGGCAGCCTGAGTCATCAAAAGAGTACTGGGGCTCAGGAATGTTTGGCTGTGAAAAGTTTGGCAGCCTGAGTCGTGAAAAAGTACCTGAAGAAAGTTTGGCTGGGATGGATTTCTTTCACAAGCAAGAAGGCTTTTACAAAACTCAGGAGGCAGAGAGTTTGTCTGAAGTACTTGGAAGATTCATGAGTGAAGACATAAATGCAAATGTACTCGTAACAGTCTTCCCCACCGCTTAAACTAAAGGAACTTTGATTATACTATTGAAGAAAAGGTCAGGGAGTGGCATTACGTAATTTTATCTCATTGGTTAATTCTTACAGTTTCCTGCCGATATTATTCACCACAGGGAGGATCTCTGTTAGTTAAGGGGTTAATGAAGGTCATAGCTAAATCCTACGGTACGAAAAGTCTCTCTGTATAAATGAGTTTGAGGATAACTATTACAAAATGAAATTGCAACGTAGAACAGAAGGCGCTAAGCTGAAGAAGGTTTGTGAATACGAGCACAGAGCACCAGACGCCAAGGCCCATTTCCATCTTCCCTCTAATCTCTGACTTGGTATTGAAAAAGAGCCATAAATCTAGGACAGAGTTTCCTGGCGGAGGCTAAGTTGTCCCTGAAGACTTCCTGGCTCCCTGTTTGGTGAGTCTGAATGAAGGCTGGGAAAAAGGGAGGAGGGAAAGAGAGAGAGAGAGAGAGAGAGAGGGGGGGGGGCGAGGGAAGAGGGAGAGAGAGTAGAGCGAAGGGGATGACGGTAGGCAGAGATGAAAAGAGCACAGGAAGAGAGGGAAAAAATAAGCGATACTAGACGGAGGAGATGGAGAGAAAGAGGGGAAGAAAAGAGAAAGAGAGGGAAGAGGAAGAGAAGTGGGTGTAAGAAGGGAAGAATAGAGGAAGACTAAGAGAGAAGAGGGGAGAAAAAGGAGAAGAGGAAGAGAGAGACAGAGTAGAAAGTGAAAGGGAGGAAGAGTAAAGACTTCTGGATCGCTGTCCATGTATCGCTTAAATGAAGGCTTGTAAAAAGAGTGAAGGGGATGTAAGAGGGAGAACTGGGATGAAAGGAGAAGAATTAGAAGTGAGGGGAGAGAAAGAAGAAGGAACGAATAGTAAAGCAGAATGGCAAGGAAAGGAGGGGAAGTGTGAAGGAAGAAGAGAACACAAGGGTAGGAAAAAGGGAAAGGGAAGAAGCAGAGTAGTGGATGATGGGAAGAGCAAGAGAAGAGAAAAAAGTGAGAAAGGAGGATAGGGAGAAAGGAAAAATGAGAATATACGAGGAAGCAGAAGGAAAGAAAAATAAGGTTGGATGAGAGGGAGGAGAGAAAAGGAGGGAGAGACGAGGTGGAGGAGTAGAAAGATGAGAGGGGGTTAATATATGTGAAGGGAGGGAGGGGGGGAGGAGAATGGATGAGACAGGAGGAAGGAAGAGAGAAAGGAAGGAGAAACTAAAAGGGAGAGGGGGAAAGGGATGGAGTTAAAGAGGGATGGCACGAGGAAGGGTAGAAAAGAAGAGGAGGAAGAAGAAGGAAATGGAGCAAGATAATGGAGGAGGTAAGAGGTGACATAAATGGAATGCAGGAAATTGTGGAAGGAAAAGAGGAGTGAGCAGAGAGGAAGAGAGGAAGCGGGGTATTAATCATACGACGAGGAAGGGAGAAAAACAAAAGAGAGAAAGAAGAACTGAAAAATGGAAGACTAATATAGTATATGGTACAGTATAAGGGAAGAGAAAACAACAACAGATAGTAAAGTAGATGGAAGGAGAAGAGGAAGGAGGGGGAAGGGGTAGAGGAGAAGGAAGGAAGCAGATGAAGGAAGGGAAGATGGTAAATGCTGGAGAAGGAGAAAAATATTTATGGCGTTTCTCCAAGGATGACTTTCTTGCCTTATAGCCGCAAAAACCAGGCGATGTAATTCAGGTTAGGAGGGTTCCCAGGTTATGAAGGGATTAATGAAGCCTGCTATGAAGAAACCTATATCGAAAATTCTCTCCTAAGCGGAATAAAAAGGTTTAGTGTTAAAGAAAAATATATATAAAGAGTCCTGGAACTTGACACACTTATTCCAGGAGGTAACTCGATGGCTGATTTTGAGTAAGGAATGCTATGTAAACATGGGTCCAGTTCTCATTCGCTACAGTACTGCAAATTTTGATGATCTTTTGGGTTAATTAGGAGGAAGACTATTTTTGCCCCTAAGGTCATCAGTAACTGCAACTTCTTAAGAGCTGAGAAGTGATCTCATGTTGATATAGCATTTTTTCATTCTTTATTTTATTAGTCCTAGCATTATATCATGAAAAAGACATTATTGTACTGAGAGAGAGAGACAGACAGACAGACAGACAGACAGACAGACAGACAGACAAACAGACAAGCAGACAGACAGACAGAGACAGACAGACAGAGACAGACATACAGAGAGAGAGAGAGAGAGAGAGAGAGAGAGAGACAGAGAGAGAGAGACAGACAGACAGACAGACAGACAGGCAGACAGAGAGAGAGAGAGAGAGAGAGAGAGAGAGAGACAGACAGACAGACAGACAGACAGACAGATAGACAGACAGGCAGACAGACAGACAGAGACAGACATACAGAGAGAGAGAGAGAGAGACAGACAGACAGACAGACAGAGACAGAGACAGACAGACAGACAGACAGACAGACAGACAGACAGAGACAGACATACAGAGAGAGAGAGAGAGAGAGAGAGAGACAGACAGACAGACAGACAGACAGACAGACAGACAGATAGACAGACAGACAGAGACAGACATAAAGAGAGAGAGAGAGAGAGAGAGAGAGAGAGACTTTTTGATAGATCTGTAATAGAAGATGAATAGAAAAGGAGTAATATCCCTTCTGCTGCTTTTTAACACCTTCAGTATTATCACCTCAGTATTTAGGTTATAATCAGGTTATAGTTCCAGATATATATATACAGTACTCTATTTAGGGGACTTAAATCGTGGTAATAGAAGCTGTGTCTATTCCCGGCACGTCGAAAATCCCTTCCAAACGAGACTAAAAATCCTGGTTGGTTAAGAGGTGTAAGATCAACTGCGATAGATCATCCAGGCAGAGAGGTTCAAAGTGTTTACGATCTGAACATGGGAGAATCTTCAGAATCCACCTCACTTCCCTGGAACGAACATCTGGTGAGAAAAAGATGTGCGAAAGTTACAGTCTTAAGGATGGGAAGTAGGAAAAAAAAAAGAGGTAATTAGAGAGTGGCAGAGCACTAACAGCTATGTAAATGTGAATGTGGCGGAAGGGAAGGACTGATGTAATTTCTCCAGGTTCTAAAGGGTGTGTTAGTACAAGATAAGACCCTCGTGGCTACTTTAACTTTTTTTTTATGCCTTTATGACTGAGTCTTAGCTATAAAAGAAGAAGTTAAGTGCAAAAGAATACTGGAGTAATTCCTGATGTGAGAGAGTTGATGATAATACTGTTAAAGAAGATTCTTAGAAGGCAACCCCCTAAAATTCGCTCAGGTGATTAGTAGGCACCAGTGATTATGAATTGTAACAGAATAAAAGACTGAAAATGATCGTGTTGACGTGAACTAAAGCACCTTCTCCGCTTTCTACTCTATTGTTTATATAACGATTCTTCACTTTGCCTCGAAACTAATGAATGGCGTTGAAATATATAACAGAGGCTCAGGATGCAAACGTAGGAAGTCATGCATTATGATCTATTGGTCTGGTAGTTAACAGTTTGTATTTCTAACCGATGGTGTTTTTTTAAACTTATATTCACCATCAACAGACTATTCATGTCAGGGTAGAATCGGTGCACCAGAGGCGTTAGATGTAAAATTCTAATAAATCCATTCACTGCTAAGCATCAGTCCTAAGTGAATTGAATCCTCTGTTACAGCAAGAATATAACAACATACTGGTAGTGCAAGGGTTAGCATGCAGGGGAAGGTTCCAACGAATCATGAATATGTTAATTATGTTGCATAACATTATACAAGACACATGTGCTGACATATCATAGGTCAGAGATTAATTAAATTAACAAAAAAAATTTACACCCATTATTACAGTGTTGTAAATTAACCCTTAAAAGAGGATGACATTAATTCTGCCCCGTCCACCGTGGCAGCCAAATCCAGTGTGTGTCCCTAACTGTGTCATTTATTCAGAGTCATTGCACCTTTCTGAAGGCTTAAAATTAGAAAGCTGCGACCGCAGGGTTTTATGAACGTCACACTTTTAGTTCCATCATTTTTTTTTTTCACACCCTCAGCGGTTCAGTTTAGGGGCGGTTAATGGACGTGGATATTGACGGTGTGTCTGATGAGTGCCTTCGGCGTGTCTTAGGCGTTTCTGAGATATCTGTCTTTTACACCAAGGGTATGACTATGGTGTGCTCATAGACAAAAGATACCTTCTAGGATGTGTTGAGATGGTGGATACTGTTGCTGTGGGTGCGGCTATCAAATGTGTAATATGGTAATTTATTCATCCTGCCACCAAATACATTTATTCTTTGTAATAATAATAATAATAATAATAATAATGCGGTTATCTTACCCCTCTAGATAGTAGAAGGGAGGTAACTGAAGGCTGTGTTTAAACCCTGAACTCAAAAACTATTGAATAAAGTGTAATGCAGGTTGCTTGAATAAAGATGTCATCGTGGTAAAGAAGCTGAATTGTATAACGTAATAAGAGAGATATAGACTGATAAATAATGGGTCTGGGAGATAAATTTAATAAACCATGCATTTTCTTTGTCACGGTGTAGTAATGTACTCGTAAAGTAACAAAATAAAGCAAGATTTGTTACCGAATACTTTGTTTTGTGAGAAGCCTTTCAAACCATTCTCCTAAGACTTAGACAATGGGAGAAGCTGGATCTAGAAACGGATAAAAAGTACACATATAAGAGAATAATGATCATCACTGTCGTCTTCGTCATCACCATCCGAACCCTAATTCATGACTAAGAGATGTGATGAGGTAGGTTCCAGAAATATTACCATTATCATCATCATCATTCCATTTCTATTTCCAACTCCATTTAAGAGATAAGGTGAGATCAGATCTGCAAATAATATAAGAGAAAGAAAAAATTGAAGCATCATCATCACCATCATTAGCACAATCCAATTCCCAGCTAGGGGAACGATGAGGGATGACCCGGAAACAAAGAAACAGAATTATAGAAGAGAAAAACACCCTTCTCTTTCTCATCATCATCACCATCATTATCCAGTATTAAATTTTCACCTGGTAGATATGCAGGTGAGATGGGGCACAGAATCAGAGGGGAAGCACAAGAGCAGAACAATCAAAAACAAACACAGTAAAATGACCCACTAAATCATTCACACATAACCCAAGCCCTGAAATTCCACCTCACACACGAAACCATTTCCCTCTGCATCATTTCTCTCTCTGCATCATTCCCCCCCCCCTCCTCTCTCTCTCTCTCTCTCTCTCTCTCTCTCTCTCTCTCTCTCTGCATAATTTCCCTCTGCAATTTTCTTTCATATGTTTCCCAGCCTCATCATTTTATCATCTTTTTCTTCTTTAAAATCTTATCATTATTGGTAACTTCAGCCTCTCTCTCTCTCTCTCTCTCTCTCTCTCTCTCTCTCTCTCTGCGTAATTTCCCTCTGCAATTTTTCTCTCACATTTTTCTCAAGACTCATCATATTCTTTATGGTCTTTCTCAGTTCTACGGATCTTTTTATAATTTGTCACTTTAGCATTCTCTCTCTCTCTCTCTCTCTCTCTCTCACTGAAATATCTCCCGCCTCTCCAGCCCCTCCTCCATCACTTCTCTCATCACTTCTCCTTCTTCATATCCTCTCCATCTGGGCTGTCTTTTTCCCCTCCTTATCCAGGCCCTTCTTTTACCACTTTCTTTTTTTATTATATTCTTATTTCCGTCCCTATGATTTATTTGTTTTTTTATTAATATTATTGCTACCTAAAGACTATTATATTTGGATAAAAGTGGATCTCGTTTTGAAAGGGTTAAGGGTCATTGCCTCATCGTTTTTTGTTCTGGCTGTCATGTATCCATCTTTTATTATTATTATTATTATTATTATTATAATTATTATTATTGTTATTATTAGTTATTATTATTATTATTATTGTTATTATTATTATTATTATTATTATTATTATTATTATTATTATTATAATTATTACTATTATTATTATTATTATTATTATTATTATTATTATTATTAATGTTGTTATTATTGTTGTTGTTGTTATTGATGTTGTTGTTGCTGTTGCTGTTGTTGTTACTGTTCAAGTTGTTGTTGGTGTTATTATTATTATTATTATTATTATTATTATTATTATTATCATTATTTTTAATGGCGCCTGGTGGTTTAGTGTGTATTTATTTTGCTCCAATCGGATTGAGCCGGTGAAGGTTTATATCCAAGGGGTGGTTGGAGTTGATTGCTCATGTAATGCCACTCAGGGATGAGTGAGGCTGGTCACTCTCATTTTAAATGTCGGAACCAACTGCCTAGCTCAGGGCTCCTACGCTCCTCATGGAGCAATGTAGGACTGGATGATGGATGGATTATTATTATTATTATTATTTTCAGTATCATCATTAATCACTATCATTAACGTAAGGAGCAAAATGTTCAAAAATTTCTCTTAATCTGAGTGGAATCGTCTCTGAATAGCGAGAATGTAAGAGTAATCCGCCACCAAAGGATGAATGAAGACTGTATGAAGACAAACATAGCTGAATAAAATAGCCCGGAATTAACAAAAATGAAACAAAAAGTAAACACGTCACTTATTATAATGTTTCTATTGTTGTTGTGGCCCCAGGCTCGTGTGAAAGGTGAACTAGGTGGACTGCAGGCTTAAGCTGCCCTTCTCCTGCAGTTCACAATCTTCCTTTAGGGGAATAGTGAATTGACTGAGGGACTTTTGCATAACCAGGCACCTAAGTCGTCTGGTTACATCAGTGCCACCACGTGAAGGCTCGCCTCTCCAGCACTACCATCCATTATTGACATGTTGGAATTGAAGTATCGGTTATATTTATACCAGCAGAGAGAGAGAGAGAGAGAGAGAGAGAGAGAGAGAGAGAGAGGAAAGAAAAAGTTACAGTAAAAGCATATTCCATTGATTAATTTTTCCGATTATAATGCTGCATTTTTAAAACCTTTGATGGTAAAAAACTGACGTATTCCCAATAGCTTCACTTGTCATTTTACTGATTTTATATTAAAATTCCTTATCTGGCAGGAACATTTTTTTTTAATGGTATCGTCTGTCGGAAGTAAAAATAAAATCCAAATTCCGTTCTTTGTCAGGAAAAATATAAACAGAAACTATTTGTAATCTATTCACTACGATGTTCTACTTATTTAGCTCTAGTCTGGAAACATACAAGTTATTTTTATTCAGCGGGAGGAGCAGCAGTGGTAGTAATAGTAGTTACGAGAGAGAGAGAGAGCAGCGAGCGATGCGAGCAAGCGTAGCAAAGCAATGTTTACGTTCAGCTGGGTAATTAGCAGCCCGGCACGACCCGGCCTGGCCCGAGACGACACGGCCCGACCGCAATGGTTTTCATAAGCTAATGCCTTTTCTGTTATGTGAGATAGAGAAGAGATTCTTTCAGCAGGTAGTAGATACATTCAATAAAGTTTGTTCTTAGCTACAGTGTAATACTCATGAGACCAAAGTAACCCCTTCGAATCCCAGCTATCCAAGGGAATGTACCGAAGGTTTCAACTGACATGCTGTGCCATGAAATAGATTTTTAAAATTTCCTGTTTTAACAAAATGTGATAGGTGTATGTACAAACGCTGGCTCGCTCGTCGCGCGCTCACAAAGCGCACTTTACTGGTAGTAGTAGTAGTAATAGTTGTAGTAGTAGTAGTAGTAGTTGTTGTAGTAGTAGTTGTAGTAGTAGTAGTAGTTGTTGTTGTTGTAGAAGTAGTAGTAGTAGTAGTAGTAGTAGTAGTAGTAGCAGTAGCCCCAGATTCATAAGAAACGCGACCATGGTCGACTGTACACTGAAGTTGCCTTTCTCGGGAGTCCATCATCCTTTCACGGGTAGGGGGGGGGGAACTGAGGGATGTTTGTATAACTAGGCAGAGGAGTCGCACCGTTATATCGGTGCCACCACGTGAAGGCGTCCCTCTACAGCACCACAGTGAAGGGGTAAACGCACACAGGTAACCCCTCCAGTTCGAAATATTCATGTGCATAATAAATTTTCCTGGAAGTTGCAAGAATAAAAATAAAAACTAAGGCCTCGTAATGGAAGGATTAAATTTTTTATCTGAGAAGAATAAAAACAAAAACTAAGGCCCCGTAATGGAAGGATTAAATTTTCATCTGATAATTGTTACTTAGCCAAACGAACAGGAAACAGAAGTAGTCTTGGAGACATGGTTGCTGTAGTGTAGGCGACATGGAAAATTTCGCAGTTTTTCTTAATTTGTTTTGTATACTGCATCTTAACATTATCTTGTGTGTAGTCTGTATCGATTTGACTTACAGTAAGTTACATTGACTCACCAGCATACAAGAGGATATTGAACTTCCCCTTCCTCTGTAAAGCTTGTTATAAAAAAAAAAAAAAAAAAAAAAAAAAGGAGAGAATAAATCGATAAGGCAGATATGTTGCAAACTCTCCAACGTCACGTCGAATACAAGTTTATGGATCGAATTAGCTTTCCTAAGTTTAAGTTGTGCAAAATATAGCTGGTCTACGCCTTTGTCTTCACTCATACAACTACTTTGGGTTTCACAATTAAACCTGACTGAATGTTAAAGTGACAATATTCGAAAAGCAAAAGGATTCTTGGTAATAGTCAGATTTTTAAAAGACTTCTTGATCCTGTAAATTTGTTAAGATTTTAAATTACTGCGGTTCTGTGTCTGCCCTCCACGTGGTTCTAGCTGGACAGTAAAGGAACATCCATAACTGTAGTAAGATGTTCACTTGTTAATAAATAAATAAATAAATAAGAATTAATGTTTGTCTGGGGCATGGAAGGTCACTAAGTCGTATAATCAATTTTTGCCTAAACACGGCACGCAGCAATCGAAATTAAATCCACGTCCTCAAATTTTCGACTGGGTGAACTAGATCAGAGGTAAACTAACTTTGTCGAACACGTTGATCAGCCTGAAAATCAAGCTCTTGGTCTTCCACTTGAGAGCTGAATGTGCTCCGACAAACATCCTCGACCATGCATGCTGAGAGCGAGAGACGAAAAACTTATCAACAGTTGTAATGCTCTGCCACCCCCCTGTCCTCAAAAGAATGTACTGTTAGTTATATTTTTATGTCCATTAATAAGGAGGGACTAGGGGAAGGATTAGAAAAAAAATCTGAGCCCTTCCACAAGACACCCCCGCCTACCAGCTCATAACTTCCTCAGTCTGAGTCCGTCATTTGTTTTCTCTTCTTTCTAACACCACATGATCTTAATAACTTAGCAGAGACTCTTCTAACTCGATGGTGTACATACAGCTGTCATTCACCCCAATACTACTAGACTGCACTCCTAAGATAAAAGAGCACAACTGGAAAATTACCGCAAAATCGGCTTAACGTGAGTCGTTTGCTAGTTGTCGGAAAACATTATTAAAGACAAGGTTATCAGACGCTTAGAAAACAAATAATCTCAACAACGATTCACAACATGGTTTCGCGAATAACAGACCTTGCCTAGGATTTTTTTTTTTTTTTTTTTTTTTTTTTAGCGATATATTGAACATTTACTACGACACTAAATCTGGTGAAAGCGTCTATCTTATTTTTCAACAAGCATTTGACAAAGTTCCCTACAATAAACTCATCCAGAAACTAAACTAATATGGTTCACTGGCAGTGTCCTCGGGTGAATCAATGAACAGCTTACAGGACGAAAACAATAATTTGCAATAAATAGGGAAGAATCAGACTAGATAGAAATTACAGGTGGAATGCCACAGGGATCAGTACTCGGGCTTAACCTGTTTTAAACGTATTGAAATGATATTGGTGATAGAATACTTCTGTGAAATATCCAGGCCTTCCCATGATGCAAAAACTGGAAACAGAGCAGACTCATCATTACGAAAGCAGACAATTGAAGGGCATCTTCATCAACTGCTTAGATAATCCCAGACATGGCAAATGGATTTTAATATTAATAAATAGCGAACAGAAGTCATCAAAAATGCAAGGGCCAGGTGTGTTGTGCATAGCAATCAACTTAATACAGTTAATCCATGAAAAAGAATTAAAGTCGACAAAAATGCAAGGGCCAGCTGTGTTGTGAATAACCATCAACTTGATACTGTAAATCCGAAAGAAAGAATTAAGAATTATAGATTACCATAAATTAATCGTTTTCATAAACAGAACATTTGATTATAAATCGGAAAATATCCTCCTCACCTTGTATCGTATACTTCTCTAGTACGGTCACACCTACGGTAGAGTACTGTGCCTAGTTTTGATCATCTTATCATGAACAAGATATGGAGAAACTTGAGAGAGTACAGCGAATGGTAAAGAAAAAAAACTAGTGAGAAATAAACGACATGAACGTTTGGAAGACGAGAATATGTTTACCTTAACATAGGGCAGACTACGAGAGGATTTAATTCAAGTATACAAAATCTTCAAAGCATACGATAATATGACTCGGAAAATGCTTCACAGTAATTTGGTCAACTTAAAATAGAGATAATGACTATAGTTCCCAAACATTTCCTGTCAGATGAAGCTAAACACTTCTTCCTCAGTAGAGCTGTGACTGTGAGGAACAAGTTGCCTCCCAGTGTGGTAAACTTCGATTCATCGCCAACATTTAAAACTCGCTTGGATAAGTATTTGTCTTCTAATCCCCTGCTAATTACGTTCAAGTCTGAACAATACATATGTGAAATATAATGACTTGCAATACTATGCATGGAGTGCACAGCCGTAGAACAGCATATACTTAATGCTGATTAGACACTGATTCGCCATCATGTTAAGATAGTAAGGGATACGTGATTTCTACTCGTCTATTCCTGTGAAATTTCCACGAGAGCTTATCTATGCCGCGCAGCAGTTCTTCTCATTATTTCCTGCCAGTTTCGAGTGCAGAATTTGGTATGTGACGGGAGGAGGGGCTTTCTGCTTTGCTGTCCTTGTCTTTGACTCAGGGTAAATATTTTAACTAAAAATTTCTCAATAACAAAATAGTCTAGGAAATTTTGGTCTTGTGTGTGTGTGTGTGTGTGTGTGTGTGTGTGTGTGTGTGTGTGTGTGTGTGTGTGTGTGTGTGTGTGTGTGTTGTCCTTAGAAGCAAAATGATGATACATAAAGATCATGTCCACGGACTAAATGTGTCTCTTTGGTCGCTTGTACCTCGACATTGGGAACGTGCATGAGGAACTTAACACAGCCCATCTGAGGAAGTGTGCATGTGGTGAAAGGATTAACACACACAACCCGCAATTGTAACACACACACACACACACACACACACACACACACACACACACACACACACACACACACACACACACACACACACACACACACACACACACACAAGAGATCGATTGCGGCCCGGTCAGACTCTTCGACACAGTTTGTTTTTCCTTTGTTCACCCGGCTGTACAGTAGGGAACCTTGATACAGATTTAATTAATGTGGGTTGAAATTTATTGGAAGAGTGACTTGTAAAAACTGATTGTCTCCTTTTATTTCCCCGTGCAGTTGATAGGCACTGACCCCAATTCTACCCTAGAACATAAGCAGCTGTAGAATCGTTGGGGAAGCGCTATCTTAAGAGGGGTCGGGGAAGAGCTCACAAAGTACACCTTCACTTGAGTCAACCAAATCAGACTGAACAGGTTGGAGGTCCAGACTGAGCACACACACACACACACACACACACACACACACACACACACACACACACACACACACACACACACACACACACACACACACACACACACACACACACACACACAGGTATGGAGGGTGATGTAAGAGGTAGGCAAGAAAATGAGAGAGAGAGAGAGAGAGAGAGAGAGAGAGAGAGAGAGAGAGAGAGAGAGAGAGAGAGAGAGAGAGAGAGAGAGAGAGAGAGAGAGAGAGAGAGAGAGAGAGACAGACAGACAGAGAGACAGAGAGACAGAGAGAGAGAGAGAGACAGAGAGAGAGAGAGAGAGAGAGAGAGAGAGAGAGAGAGCTGAGATAGGCAAGAAAATTTGTGAATCAGAGAAAGAAAGAGGGGGAATCTAAGGTGTGGTGGGCAAGGAAAAAAATTGAGAGAGAGAGAGAGAGAGAGAGAGGGGGGAATCAAAGTCGAGGTAGGCAAGAAAAACTAATGAATCAGAGAAACAGAGAGAGAGAGAGAGAGAGAGAGAGAGAGAGAGAGAGAGAGGGGGGAATCAAAGTCGAGGTAGGCAAGAAAAACTTATAAATTAGAGAAACAGAGGGAGAGAGAGAGAGAGAGGGGGGAATCAAAGTCGAGGTAGGCAAGAAAAACTTATGAATCAGAGAAACAGAGAGAGAGAGAGAGAGAGAGAGAGAGAGGGGGGGGAATCAAAGTCGAGGTAGGCAAGAAAAACTTATGAATCAGAGAAACAGAGAGAGAGAGAGAGAGAGAGAGAGAGAGAGGGGGGGGAATCAAAGTCGAGGTAGGCAATAAAAAAAAAAGAATCAGAGAAACAGAGAGAGAGAGAGAGAGAGAGAGAGAGAGAGAGAGAGAGAGAGAGAGAGAGAGAGAGAGAGAGAGAGAGAGAGAGAGAGAGAGAGAGAGAGAGAGAGAATAAAAATTGAGGTAAACAAGAAAAATCTGTGAATCAGAAAGAGAGAGAGAGAGAGAGAGAGAGAGAGAGAGAGAGAGAGAGAGAGAGAGAGAGAGAGAGAGAGAGAGAGAGAGAGAGAATAAAAATTGAGGTAAACAAGAAAAATCTGTGAATTAGAGAGAGAGAGAGAGAGAGGCATGAAAAATGGGTGAATGCAAAATGAGGAACGAGAATTGTGTGAGAACTTGTAAGAGGAAGGGAAAATGAATGAGGGAGACAGGGTGAGAATTGGAAGAGATTGGGAAGAAAAAATGAGATGGAAGGAGGAAGATGGAAGGAATGGAATGGGTGGAGAGACCAAGGAATGGAGAGCAGCCATCATCATCATCCATCATTATCATCCAACAATTACTGTTATAATATGAAATAGTAGGAAATGAGTTAACTCACTGGCGTCCAGTGTCCTGTATATAGGACAGAACTGGGCATTTTCAAAATTTAATAAAGATGGGAACCCCGGGGTAGGGACCTATGAGCTTCGCGACAATGAGCCAAGAGGCAAAATCCACCAAAATCCCTTACACGGGAACTCTGGCCACTAATTGGCTAAAAAAATTAAAGGCAATGGGAGAAGAGATGAACGTGCGAATATACCTATTATGTGTTGACTTATATACAGCAGTTTATTTTAACATAGTCTCATCTCTCTCTCTCTCTCTCTCTCTCTCTCTCTCTCTCTCTCTCTCTCTCTCTCTCTCTCTCTCTCTCTCTGTCATTAGTAATTCTTGTTTATCTCTTTCGGGCCTTGTCACTCTTCGTTTAAACTTAAGGTAACTTTCCTAATGCACTATTGATTCCAGGGTTCAGTATACGTACATACACGGTGTGGGCGTGCATGTGTGTGTGTGTGTGTGTGTGTGTGTGTGTGTGTGTGTGTGTGTGTGTGTGTGTGTGTGTGTGTGTGTGTATTGCACCATAAACCTTCTGATATCGCCAATAAAACTGTGTAACTTATATCACCACACATACCCCTCCCCACCTCCCATCACGGCTCAAGTAGGATCCCGGGAATGGCTTATGACTTAAAGGTGTAAAGAAATTCCTGTGGTAAACTGTTGTGCCTGGTTCTTCGCTTGGTGTGACTGGTGCATTAGATGATTGTGGTGGAAATTTTTGTGGTGATTGTGGTTCTAGTAGCAGGTTGTCGGAGTGGTGGTGGTGGTGGTGGTTAGTGTGTTGGTGTGTTAGGCGGTACAGTAACACACACACACACACACACACACACACACACACACACGTGGTTGTGATGGATCTGATGATGATGGTTGTGATGGTTATATAGTGATGATTATGGTTATGGTGGTTCTTATGAGGGTAGATGATGGCTGTGATGGTAACAGTGACGGTAGCTGTCGTTGCTGTTATAGTAATAAATAGAGTGATGATTATGGGGCTGTGGTGATTGTGATGTTGTCCGAGTGATGATAGTTGTGACTGTGATAGTGATGATGATGATGATGATGATGATGATGTGATTGCTGTGGTATCAGTACAGGTGTCTCTACTGAACGATGGTATAATGGATCACTGGAGTAGGGTGATTTTGGTGACGATAGTTGGTGTGTTGGGGTTGGTTGGTGTGGTGGTTGTGGTAGCGATATGGGCAGTCCAGGAAGGTCAGCACACACACACACATACACGCACAAACACAGTGTATGCGTACCTGCAGCTGCCTCTATGTGCACCAGTGGGTTTCTCCTGCCTATACATTTGCATATCAGGCCATTGTGCGTGTGTGTGTGTGTGTGTGTGTGTGTGTGTGTGTGTGTGTGTGTGTGTGTGTGTGTGTGTGTGTGTGTGTGTGTGTGTGTGTGTGTGTGTGTGTGTGTGTGTGTGTGTGTGTGAGTGAGTGAGTGTGTGTGTGTGTGTGTGTGTGTGTGTGTGTGTGTGTGTGTGTGTGTGTGTGTGTGTGTGTGTGTGTGTGTGTGTGTGTGTGTGTGTGTGTGTGTGTGTGTGTGTGTGTGTGTGTGTGTGTGTGTGAGCGCGCGCATCAAGAACTGCCTAAAACGACATTATGATATTGAAACTATTTACACCTGCCGGTACGACCATTTTAGCTCATTTACCCCAATCCCAGGCGTATATGTTTTGCTAAGGTGTGTGTGTGTGTGTGTGTGTGTGTGTGTGTGTGTGTGTGTGTGTGTGTGTGTTTGTAACTGTGTTACATATTCCATTTTTATAACTTATGAGTACGTTAAATCCTTGCTATGCTAAATAAAATAGCATATGAGCAGTAAGAACAAAGAAAGACGTCACGACATTTATGGCTATGCTAAGGTATGCTCGATTATGGGGCGTTACTTAGATTACGTTAGGTTAAGGTAGATTACGAAAGATTAATAAGATTTCGTCAGAGATGTTAGATTAAGTAAGATTAGGTAGATTGTTTAATTACGTTAGATTACGTTAAATTAAGTTTGGTTAAGTTAGATTACGTTAAAGTATGTTAGATTAAGTTAGATTACATTTGATTACGTTATAAAGTTAGATTATGTCAGATTACATCATATTAAGTTAAATTACGTTTAATTAGGTTAGATTAAGTCAGAATAAGTTAAAATAAGTTGGATTTCCCTGCACATCATGCAAATTTAACCTGGTAACCTTGACATCAGTCTTCCAGTAATGCCCCGAGACCGGGGCCTGATTTAAGCTGATTTACATTCTTAATCCCATGACTTCCTCTCTGCTACATAGAGTCGATTATTAGTATGTCGAATGAAGGTTAAAGCTGTGCGGGAGATGAATGGGATAATGGCAATGTGGCTAGTTCACGTAGGCCCAGATTTTCGTCGTTTTGTAGCTTATTTCCCGTAGCCCAGTAAGAAATATTTAAATAAGTAAGCGAATAAATAAGCAAATGAGTAAATGTACAAGTGAAGAAAGGAAAAAAAGGAAGTGCTACGGCTCTGCGTCTCTACTAGCAAAATGTATTCTAGTGCTAATCTATGGCTAAAACTAAGTACAGAAGACAGAGAGACGACAATTTTAGGTCAATTTAAAGTAAGCAGAGTACATTGGCAACATTGTAAAGCTAGCATATGATAGTGACATTTTAAGGCTTACATACAGTAGTAACATTTTAAGGCTCCCATACATGGCAGTAACATTTTAAGGCTCCCAAATAGTAGTAATATTTTAAGGCTCCCATATAGTATTAACATTTTAAGGCTCACATTTAGTAGTAACATTTTAAGATTCCCATATAGCAGTAACATTTTAAGATTCCACTATAGTAGTAACATTTTAAGGCTCTCATAAAGTAGCAACATTCTATCGTTTTACTCACAATTAGCTGAATAAAATCGTCTTGCGCTTGTCTTAGCTGAATACAGGAGTTACCTCGACTATGAACATACACAAATGGCCAGATAAGAATCCTGGAATGAGATTTTCTGACGGATGTACGGTCGTTTTCCTGTTTTTTATAGGAACACAAGAAAAGATTTTGCACGTCATTCCGTAATCATCCTACAGAAAACAGTTATAACCTCCAGTAATTTTCATCTCAAAGGTAATTTTTTTTTTTTTTTTTAATGAAATTTGAACATGAGACAGTGGAAGATTCGTCGTCCTTCTCGTCCTTCCTGCAATTCAAAGCCAGAGTTACGAGAGAGGATGGATCGTAAGTGCATTTGTGTATCCCTGGCCTGGTGTTCAAGAGCGTATGTCGTGCAGGTGAGCGTGGTGTATTATTTTACCTGGTGGATAGCAAGCTGGGGCAGGTTGGTGGTTCGCTCTGCCGCTCTTCACCATCAGTCTGCCAGCTATCTCACCCCACCAGGCTTCAGTGTTTGCGTTACCACCATTACGCCTTTATTTTCCCTTTTATTTATTTATTCATTTATCTATTTATTTATTTGTTTTTTTTTTTACAGTTTTATAATTTTATGTACTTGTTCTTGAAATTAAGAGATATCCTTTTAGGCTTCACCTCCACAGTTCGATAATTATTTTTTTCTTTTACATTTATTTTTCCTTCTCCTCTTTTAATTTTTAGACAGTGCTCTAGTAGTGAAAGGGTTAATAAAGGCTATATCTACCTCCTTCAGTCCAAAAATTCTCCCAAAGCTGAACAAAACCCACGAAAGAAAGAGGGATAAAAAAAAAATATATATATGCCACTGGATGAACTGGTTGCAATAAGCCCTTTGTTAGTCGGCTTTATACCTAGTGAAAATTCTGCTCTTCTCCCCCAGCTAAGAACAGGACATTTTTAGGAATTTAAAGTCAATATGGGAGCCTGAGAGTGTTGATACTGTCTCCATTAAGTCTCTCATGGCCACGTACTCGGTAACGTTAAGTTCCAAGTAACTTCATATAATTTTTTCCCCAGCTTAATGTGAGACAAGGGAGGCAGGGAGTAATATGCTGAGGAGGGTCCCGGTAGTGGGTTAGTGAGAGAGAGTATGTGTGTGTGTGTGTGTGTGTGTGTGTGTGTGTGTGTCTGTGTGTGAGAGAGAGAGAGAGAGAGAGAGAGAGAGAGATTAAGCCTGTTTGTTCACTGTGTGTGTATTTCTTCAACCTAAACATTTCACAGCATTGTTAAATAAAGGACCGTATACTAGACAGTACAGGATGCTTTGTATAGCACTCCTTCACTGACGTATTTCGTATATAACCCAAATTTCTCCTGTACGTTCTCCTGTACGCTCTTGGCTGAAACTATATCACCTATGAGGGTGGACCAGACATAATAAATCGCCAAGAAAAAGGTTTTAAGGGACTTACAATGCAACCTGGAATGCGTACCCAAGACACAAGCACCTTAACTTTTAACAGTTTGTGTTTTATCTTCTTTCTTTCACTGGGGAATCCGGTGGTGCATTGGTTAGCATATTCAGCTGGCGACTGGAAGAACTTTGGTTAGATTTCCAAGCCGGTTAGACTGTAAGATCAATTCTGTCTTTCTTTCAGCGGTACAATTTCGGGTCTGGAAATAAAACCGACTCTCGCAGGTCGTGTTTATTGGGAGGTTGTGACAGTATTTATTGATTTTCTGTCTTACTGACGCTCAAGCAACGGACAGGCCTAAGCTATTAACCTTCTTTTTTCTCTTTCTTCATCTCCTCCTCCTCCTCCTCCTCCTCCTCCTCTACTTCTTCGTCTTCTTTTTCTTCTTCTTTATCTCCTCCACCTCCACCTCCTCCCACTCCTCCTCCTCCTCCACTTCTTCTTCTTCGTCCTCCTCCTCCACACACACTTCTTCATCCATTCTCTGTGATTATTGCCTACCCACACTCCCATTTAGAGAACTTCAGTGCCTGACCATGTGAATGGAGGTGGACACACTGGCGATATTTTTCCAACATTATATTTTTCCTGTGGTCAGATCCTAACACCCGATTTTAATAAGGGAAGTGGAGGCAAAATGATAATGATGATTACTTTGATTATAAATTTTTCTCTTCCTATTCCTGAACCTTACCAGACGATAATGATGAAGATAACTATTACATTCGACTCTTTCATCAATTTCGTTTCCTCTCAAACGTTATATTGTATGGGACTCATGCGGCCTCTCTTATGACAGTGAGAGTAGGATGAAGATGATGATGATGATGATTGTAATAATGAAGATGATGTTGTTGATGATGATGATGATGATGATGATGATGATGATGTTGATAATGATGATGATGGTGATGATGACTGCCGCCCTCCATTCCTTGGCCTCTCCACCCATTTCCTTCTCTCCATCTCCCTCCTCCCATCTCATTTTTCCTTCCCAATCGCTCCCAATTCTCACCCTGTCTCCCTCATTCATTTTCCCTTCCTCTTACAAGTTCTCACACAATCCTCGTTCCTCACCTTACATTCGCCCATTTTTCATCTCTCTCTCTCTCTCTCTCTCCACACGCAATAGACCTGTTTTTGTTCATAATTTTATATTAATTATTACACGACATTTAAAGAGATTTGTGATACTGTTAAAATAGAACTAAAAATATAGGAAACACACACACGAGAGAGAGAGAGAGAGAGAGAGAGAGAGAGAGAGAGAGAGAGAGAGAGAGAGAGTTCTGAGTAAATCTTAAAACATTAGTGACTGTAATGAGTGCAGTGGGAGTGGGGTTAAGGGCACGGGCAATTACAGTTCTTATAATTGTTGTGGTAATTACTGCACTTGAAAATGTCGGAAATGTATATAAGGTGAGAATGGCACAATTAGGTTAAGGGTGTATATGAGGGAGGGTGTTGTGGGATGGGCGCTAGGTCGTTACTGAGTAGGTACAGTTGCGGAAAGGAGTTTCTACACCCCAGCTACTACCTCCCTACCCTACCCCCTGACCAAATGTGGCAGCGTGGCAGTAGTAGTGTAAGTTTCCATGAATGAATGGGCCTCGTCCTGTTACGTGGGACGGGAGTGGTGATTGGGTTTTGCTATTGTTGATGCCGTTAATAGTTTGCAGTATGGCCTTAAAAACAATTATGTGACTCCATGAATCATTACCATAATCAATAAATGCAAAGTGAATGCTAATACAAAAGTCTTAAATTAATATAACTGTATGCTGCGCAGACAGTAGCCATCATATATCAGCCAACCTTATCACACCAACGTAGAGTCTGGTGAATTCGATCTGCTTCTTTGTGCAAGCGATTCGAAACGTCCATGGACGACACGTATGAAGATTGATTATAAGGTTAATGCAAAATATATGCCAAATTATTGGTTGCAGTCCATCTTCATCAATACAGATCAGACAATGATTATCCGAGTGATCGATAGGTGAGATCCGTGGTAGTGTAAGGAAATTTTGATAATATGATCAAATTATGATATGCAGTTTAAACCGATATGACACGCCTAGCAAATGCAAAGGAGACACATACACATCATGACAAGGAGTAAAATAAGCCCATTTGCAACGTTATTTCCAGTATAATGGACATCATTTTCTTAGGGTTAGACACATATACTTACGTACCCGCCATCGAACGTTGACATACCTGATATCTTGCGTCTACTCGTCCTGTATACAGCCTGTATCTATCATCATAATCATCATCATCATCATAATCATCATTAACCATTTAGAGTCCACTGCTGAACAAAGGCCTCCCTTTTCCTTTGCATGAATTCCTTATTAGGGCCAGTCTGTGCCAGGTTTTGCCTACAATCTTCTCTATTAACTCCATCTCTTATATGGTCGTTTTCTACTACGCTGCCCATCTCGTGAAATCCAGTCAGTCATTCTTTTACTCCATCGGGTTTCCTTTAATACTGCTACGTAATCTGTGCATATATATATATATATATATATATATATATATATATATATATATATATATATATATATATATATATATATATATATATATATATATATATATATATATATATATATATATATATATATATATATATATATATATATATATATATATATATATATATATATAATTCAATTATACTTTTCATTATATATCCAAGTGCATCCCCCGAATGAAACAAAAACATGGGTATGCCATGATTAGTATTTTCACCTCCTCTTGTCTTGCGAAACTTACTTACGTGAATCTTAATTCACGACTGAAATTATGATTATTTATAGGCTACTAATACAGTATTGTCTTAATAAGTATATGCAGTGCAGTCCCAGGCAACATATTTATCGATAAACTTAACGCGGGTTGCCATTGGTCAATCGTTCCTCCCCCCCCCCCCCAAACCTAGGAAACAACTCCGCTGGTACCTCATTCTTCACTCGAAACAGTTGTTTAACCCACCACGGCTTTAAACTCGTAAGCAGATAATATATACGGAAAGCATTAGTCAAATGTTCATAACGTCAGGATTAGCACACCCGTATGTATAAATCTCCTTTATCTATCCATATCATGTTTCATGTATATATGACTGATTACATGTAGCACAATATGCTTAGGAGGTCAAAACAATGTAACACATTAACCCATTATAATTTTATTACATAATTATCTAATAGAATTATAATGGGTTAATGTGTTAATTATAATTATATAATGTTTTCCACCGGAAGTCGCAAGGATTTATTGCCACCAGGCATACTATTTTTTTTCCTGCACACCTTTCTAAATACACTATACAATAGTTATTAAACAACTATCCTAACTGGTCAGTGTTACCACAATATAACTCTGTTATCTATCTATTTATCTATTGCCAGACACCTCAATCCCGTTCGGGGAAGCCACAAACAAATCGCCTCCACATCGCCCCGTCCCCCGCCATTTCACTGTCCTGCTCCCAACTCACACCCCCCTCTCTCATATATCTCTTCACCGCATCCCTTCATTTCATCCTCGGCCCTGTTATCAAAAGTAATAATATTTACATTGCTGATGTCCACGGCACCACATGACATTCATTCCCCCACATCCGACACCCCATCCACCACACCCACACCACCTGATCACACCATCCGCCACACCCATACAACCTCACATCCCATCCCCCACACCACAACAACTTCATACCCCATCCCCCACACACACACTACCAGCACCTCACACCCACACCACCTGAAACACACAAACACACACCACAGCCATCTCACATCCACATCACCATCACTTCATACGCCATCCCCCCCTACACAGAACCAGCACCTCACACCCACACCACCTGATCACCCCATCCGCCACACCCAACCACCTCACATCCCATCCCCCACACAACCACCTCACACCCACACCACCACCGCTTCATACCCCATCTCTCACATACACACTACCAACACCTCACACCCACACCGCCTCACACACACACACACACACACACACACACACACACACACACACACACCACAACTACCTCACATACACATCACCGTCACTTCACATCCCATCCCCCCTCACACACACACTACTCGTACCAGCACCTCACACCCACACCATCACCACTTCATATCCCATCCCACCACCCAAACACACTGCCAGCACCTCACACCCCATCCCCCCACACACATACCACCACCATTAATTTTATACTTAACACATAGTATATACTTCTTGTATATAGGTATTTGTGTATGTAAGCAGATTACATTTATTGGCAATGAACTTATAGGCCTACTCCTAACAAATCAACACTGTCCATCCATCACCATTTTCTATTACAGACTGTAACCTGCTGGGCAGGGACGAGACGTGGTTGTAAATAAGATGCCCATTACGACGGAACAGTTCCCACTCCTCCATGGTGTGCTGGAGGAGACGTTGGCGAGTTCGTTCCCTGACCTCCTCCCACGAGTTGACAATATTCCCCCAAACATTCTCGATGGGTTTGAGGTCGCATCCTTTGCTCGGCCACTGCAGCAATTCAATATCGCGTTGCTCAGCAAACCATGGCTGAACAATGTGCGCAGTGTGTATGGAATAATTATCCTGTGGAAATTTTGCATGAGATTAGGTAAACTGTGATAGCAGGTAAACAGACTATTAATGTTAGAGTAGGAAGTTGCGTCCTAACGTGAAATATTTATAAGTGCTTTCATTACATAATATTCTGGGCTAATCCTGACCGGTGATCAGTATATCGAGATCATGGAGGAGGTGATGGTGCTTTCTGTTCGCGCATATGCACTTCCGTATCCTGAACGTATTATATTCATGCAGGTATGTTACTTATGGTATGCATATAGGTATTTTAGTATTACAGTGTTCTCCATTTTAATATATGTGGTCGGTGATGGCACCCATTATCCACTCACTCGATGTAGTGCTACCTTCAGGCGTTCTATAGTGAATGACAGGCAAAATGGTTATCCGTAAGCCAGAAAATAGGCTGGATGGTGGTCATATAGGCAACAGTTAGACGCCGGGTGATTTAGTGAATTTCTTAAATCCAAGGAATGGTTGATGTTAAATGCACTCACATAGTGCCAGTCAGGGGATGGCAAGTGGCCATTCGCACCTTAAATGTCTGAACTGCATACCGTAGCCACGGGCCCCTACGCTCCTGATGGGGAACTGAAGCTGTAATGCATCAGAGGACTTTAATCTTGTAGCTCTGGCAGTTATTAAATATTTAAGTTTAATACTGTAGCTTTATATCAGTGTAAATCATTGGATAAATCGTTTCAACATCACGATACTTTGTAATACCTGTAGTTGACACTAAATTCATTTATTAATAAAGATTAAGCTCAGTCACGAGAACACATGTTAAATTAAACGGATCATCTTTGGTTAATATATAACTGAAATAGGATTAGCCCAGAATATTATGTAATGAAAGCACTTATAAATATTTCACGTTAGGACGCAACTTCCTACCCTAACATTAATAGTCTGTTTACCTGCTATCACAGTTTACCTAATCTCATGCAAAATTTCCACAGGATAATTATTCCATACACACTGCGCACATTGTTCAGCCATGGTTTGCTGAGCAACGCGATATTGAATTGCTGCAGTGGCCGAGCAAAGGATGCGACCTCAACCCCATCGAGAATGTTTGGGGAATATTGTTAACTCGTGGGAGGAGGTCAGGGAACGAACTCGCCAACGTCTCCTTCAGCACACCATGGAGGAGTGGGAACTGTTCTGTCGTAATGGGCATCTTATTTACAACCACGTCTCGTCCCTGCCCAGCAGGTTACAGTCTGTAATAGAAAATGGTGATGGATGGACAGTGTTGATTTGTTAGGAGTAGGCCTATAAGTTCATTGCCAATAAATGTAATCTGCTTACATACACAAATACCTATATACAAGAAGTATATACTATGTGTTAAGTATAAAATTAATGGTGGTGGTATGTGTGGGGGGGGATGGGGTGTGAGGTGCTGGCAGTGTGTTTGGGTGGTGGGATGGGATATGAAGTGGTGATGGTGTGGGTGTGAGGTGCTGGTAGTGTGTGTGTGTGGGGGGGGGGATGGGATGTGAAGTGACGGTGATGTGGATGTGAGGTGGTTGTGGTGTGTGTGTGTGTGTGTGTGTGTGTGTGTGTGTGTGTGTAATTCACCGGGTCGGTCAGGATCACTTGATGGTCGTGATGGTCAGCTTTTACCCTCCCGGAAGGGAGCTGAGAGCTCATATAGTCCGATCTAAGGGCAAGGCTGGGACCTTCACACACGCACACACCCGTCCCCTTTCCCTCGGGGGGGACAGTAACCACCCACTTCGGCAGTGAAACTTTTCGCAACCTGAGCGAGGCGCGAACTCCCGTCCACCAGTTTGCAAGCGGGAACGTTACCACTGCACCAGCGGTGTGTGTGTGTGTGTGTGTGTGTGTGTGTGTGTGTGTGTGTGTGTGTGGATGTGAGGAGTTGGTAGTGTGTGTGTGAGAGATGGGGTATAAAGTGGTGGTGGTGTGGATGTGAGGTGATTGTGTGGGGGATGGGTGTGAGGTGGTTGTGTGGGGGATGAGATGTGAGGTGGTTGGGTGTGGAGGATGGGGTGATCAGGTGGTGTGGGTGTGAGGTGCTGGTTCTGTGTGGGGGGGGGATGGCATATGAAGTGATGGTGATGTGGATGTGAGATGGCTGTGGTGTGTGTTTGTGTGTTTCAGGTGGTGTGGGTGTGAGGTGCTGGTAGTGTGTGTGTGGGGGATGGGGTATGAAGTTGTTGTGGTGTGGGGGATGGGATGTGAGGTTGTATGGGTGTGGCGGATGGTGTGATCAGGTGGTGTGGGTGTGGTGGATGGGGTGTCAGATGTGGGGGAATGAATGTCATGTGGTGCCGTGGACATCAGCAATGTAAATATTATTACTTTTGATAACAGGGCCGAGGATGAAATGAAGGGATGCGGTGAAGAGATATATGAGAGAGGGGGGTGTGAGTTGGGAGCAGGACAGTGAAATGGCGGGGGACGGGGCGATGTGGAGGCGATTTGTTTGTGGCTTCCCCGAACGGGATTGAGGTGTCTGGCAATAGATAAATAGATAGATAACAGAGTTAAATTGTGGTAACACTGACCAGTTAGGATAGTTGTTTATTAACTATTGTATAGTGTATTTAGAAAGGTGTGCAGGAAAAAAAATAGTATGCCTGGTGGCAATAAATCCTTGCGACTTCCGGTGGAAAACATTATATAATTATAATTAACACATTAACCCATTATAATTCTATTAGATAATTATGTAATAAAATTATAATGGGTTAATGTGTTACATTGTTTTGACCTCCTAAGCATATTGTGCTACATGTAATCAGTCATATATACATGAAACATGATATGGATAGATAAAGGAGATTTATTCATACGGGTGTGCTAATCCTGACGTTATGAACATTTGACTAATGCTTTCCGTATATATTATCTGCTTACGAGTTTAAAGCCGTGGTGGGTTAAACAACTGTTTCGAGTGAAGAATGAGGTACCAGCGGAGTTGTTTCCTAGGTTTGGGGGGGGGGGGAGGAACGATTGACCAATGGCAACCCGCGTTAAGTTTATCGATAAATATGTTGCCTGGGACTGCACTGCATATACTTATTAAGACAATACTGTATTAGTAGCCTATAAATAATCATAATTTCAGTCGTGAATTAAGATTCACGTAAGTAAGTTTCGCAAGACAAGAGGAGGTGAAAATACTAATCATGGCATACCTACAGTATGTTTTTGTTTCATTCGGGGGATGCACTTGGATATATAATGAAAAGTATAATTGAATTATATATATATATATATATATATATATATATATATGCACAGATCACGTAGCATTATTAAAGGAAACCCGATGGAGTAAAAGAATGACTGACTGGATTTCACGAGATGGGCAGCGTAGTAGAAAACGACCATATAAGAGATGGAGTTAATAGAGAAGATTGTAGGCAAAACCTGGCACAGACTGGCCCTAATAAGGAATTCATGCAAAGGAAAAGGGAGGCCTTTGTTCAGCAGTGGACTCTAAATGGTTAATGATGATTATGATGATGATGATGATTATGATGATAGATACAGGCTGTATACAGGACGAGTAGACGCAAGATATCAGGTATGTCAACGTTCGATGGCGGGTACGTAAGTATATGTGTCTAACCCTAAGAAAATGATGTCCATTATACTGGAAATAACGTTGCAAATGGGCTTATTTTACTCCTTGTCATGATGTGTATGTGTCTCCTTTGCATTTGCTAGGCGTGTCATATCGGTTTAAACTGCATATCATAATTTGATCATATTATCAAAATTTCCTTACACTACCACGGATCTCACCTATCGGTCACTCGGATAATCATTGTCTGATCTGTATTGATGAAGATGGACTGCAACCAATAATTTGGCATATATTTTGCATTAACCTTATAATCAATCTTCATACGTGTCGTCCATGGACGTTTCGAATCGCTTGCACAAAGAAGCAGATCGAATTCACCAGACTCTACGTTGGTGTGATAAGGTTGGCTGATATATGATGGCTACTGTCTGCGCAGCATACAGTTATATTAATTTAAGACTTTTGTATTAGCATTCACTTTGCATTTATTGATTATGGTAATGATTCATGGAGTCACATAATTGTTTTTAAGGCCATACTGCAAACTATTAACGGCATCAACAATAGCAAAACCCAATCACCACTCCCGTCCCACGTAGGACGAGGCCCATTCATTCATGGAAACTTACACTACTACTGCCACGCTGCCACATTTGGTCAGGGTGTAGGGTAGGGAGGTAGTAGCTGGGGTGTAGAAACTCCTTTCCGCAACTGTACACTGGGCAATGAAAATCCTTTTGCCTCTCTCTCTCTCTCTCTCTCTCTGTATATATATATATATATATATATATATATATATATATATATATGAGAGAGAGAGAGAGAGAGAGAGAGAGAAGTCACAGATGGGGATGTAGTGACTTCATGTCTTAAGAACCTTCGACGAACCTATGCTGCGATGCACTGAGCGGTGCATACGCGTCACCTAGGAGTCTGAAAATCATTAATTTGTACCTTTTCCACTGACCTACTGCATGTGAATAAGGCATCCACAAGTTATGATGCGCAGGGGGGTGCTGGGAGGGAAGGAAAGAGAGGAAACAAGGAACCTTTAAATGAACAGACATGGTCTTTACCAAATACTGTGTGCAAACCTGGACAAGCAAAGGTGGTGCAGTTATTGATGTACAGTCAACAAAAAAAGTATCGCACACTTTGCCTCACGCTTAATTTTGAAACATGGACGAAGCTTTGTGATGAATGGAACATGTTGTGATTATAAGTTCCAATATTTTCCTGGATAATTATTAGGACTCGAAAAACCACAAAAGTTCACATTATGGGTATTGTGCTTTTTTCTTTATTTAAATAGCATTTTAGTTTAATAGATTCTCGTGTGTCTTACAAAACTCGCTCATATTCTCAAGCATCTTACCCCAGGTGTACGATACTTTTTTTCTGACTGTATATCGTGATGTCAGGTTCTAACATCTCGAAAAATATGACATATAGAAAAGGCATAAAATTATGTTTGCAAACTTCATAACCACAGATGTTCCGGTTACTGATATACACAGACTTCTCAACTTGCGATGTAGTGGATGAAGCGATGAGCAAGTTAGGGAGTTTGAGGTATAAAACTGATTAATTCTGGCTCAGGGACATGATGTTTATGGACTAGATACTGACTCAACCACTTTCTCCTCTGATGCACTATTCGGGAAATATACTCGTACTTAAGTGTATTCTACAGTAGAGTTATGGATGGGGGTTTGGGATTTCACAGTACTTTGGTGCCCATAATCTGTAATGTCAGGTTGTATATGTGTAAAGGAGGTGACTCAGGTACCTATAACTTTGCAAATCTGGAGCGTTGACATTCTCTCTCTGCCTATTATGTGCATAAATCTGCACATCCAATGGCGATTTATATACCATGATGCGTTGTATGCTTTGTTCACAAGGTGTGGTGTTCAGCACTGGTTTCTACAGTGACACCAGCATACATATTAAACAGTGCTTCTTCCTATACTGTGGGTTACAAAAATAATGAAAGTAAAAGTACAGAGAAATAATAAGGATCACTGCCATATACACAGGGGAAAAAAGTGTTGCCTCGGTTTACAGTGGAGTTAGTTTTTATAGAGGGAGTGGAGGGGTACAGGTAGCAGTATCCATGCCGGGGTAATGTTGGTGCCGATGATACGTGTTTAGTATAGTGTCTGGTATTACAGTATTAACCTGGCACTTATCTCCGGGTTTACGGCAGCACTAAGGCCCTTAATACCCGCCATCTCTCACACTAATGAAAGGGGCCGGGGCAAGCGCAGGGCCAGGAGAAGGAAGAGAGTGATAAAATGGAATTAGGATGATAAAATGGGATTAGCATGATAAAGAAGTGGATGGGACGAGAGGCTGGTGAGACGTCTGCTGGATAATATAAAAATGTAAGTTTACAAATAGGTAAACACGAACATAACAATGAGATGGAAATCAAATTATATCTGAATGACATGGTAAAGACGTGAGTGGGACAAGAGACTGTTGATATATCTAATAGCCAGCAGGTGAAATGTACATAAATATATAATAGAATAAATAAGCAGGATGTGATTAAATACCTTAATGAATCAATAAATCTATAGGAAAGTAAATGAGACAATTAGCTGAGTAAACTAATGAGAAGTGCGCATTTGGATAACCATCAGGAAATAAACATTTACATAAAGAGACACTTAGGCAAACTGCAGTATCTGACATGCAGCCCTAGATAACCCTCCCTTACAGAGTAAGGGGCCGAGGATAGGCCACCCTACTCTAGAACATTTAACCATAGGAAAGCAGCGAAATATTATTTTTCCTTTTTTATATACGACTATCTTCAGGTCAGGAAAGATTTACCTAATCAGGTGAAAAAAAAAAAATCATTAGCCATACAGTATACCAGTAACTATACAAGGCCTCCCCCAAGCTGCATTAAAGCCTCTGTTCGGTAGAATATAATAAGAGATGCGGCATCCTAGTGAAGGGGTTCAGGGTATATGACTAGCCTACACTTCGGATGGCAATACAAAACTAAAAAGAACTGCCATACCCTTTTTGATTTTCGAATACGTGTGTGCAATGAAAGACTGTCACATCCACCAATACCTTTCCCCCCCTTAAATCCGAAAACGTAACTCTGTAGCTGAGTAAAATCGTCTGTCTGTAGCTTGAAAGGGATTATAAAGACTTTTTAATCTTATCAATCCAAAGATATTTCCCTTGACAATCAAGCTCTCTTGACTTATTCTTAATGGAATAAAATCGTCTGGCGTTAGCTGGAAATCATCCCGTCTATAAGGGAACTTCCCAGTCTCGTCGGTTGAGGAAGCTCTCTAACACCTTTTTAAGCGATTTATTTTATTATACCTTACTCCTCTGTATTAAATAAATCCTTGCAATACCGCCATACTCTGCATAAATAATGTAAAAATAGAATATTAATCAGCCTTTTCCAAAATCTACTGCTAAGAAAGTGCTGTTAGAAAGCTTCCTTAACCAACGAGAGAACGAGCTTAAAATCGTAAAATAGAATGCAAACCCCTAAGTACTGAAAGTTATTTAGAGAACAGCTGTGGTTATTAGGTATGTTTTAGCCTGCATCCCGTATTACAGAACGCAGTCAGCAACATTAATGGAAGGCCAGATATGCGCCATCATCAGCACCTACTTGGAAAAAGAAAGAAGGGGAGTCTGAATCTCACTTTGCGATTTCGGGTTTTAGTATACAACCCCAACTGTCATACAAATAAAATCGTCTGGTGTTAATTTAAGCAGAGTTTTCCCGACCATGAGAGGGTTAAGTAATACGTCAAGAAACTTACTTCACCAAAATTTGACAGAGGATGTAAAAAATCTGTTCGGTGTGGTAGTACACAGAGGAAAGAAAAACTAATTAAAAAACAAAAATAATCCATACAGAAGTTTAAAGATATACCCTTTCATTTAAAAATCTGTCAGAGTTGGACTTGAAAATAAATAAATAAATAAATAATTGACCATGAAAGTTCTGATCCGATTTCTGCCAAATTTGATGGAAATGTTCAGGATAAGCCAAGGACGAAAGGGCTTGATTTTAAGAGCAACCAGTCTAAAGTCAAGGTCGAAGGGTAGGGTCAAAATTAGACACGTGTGTGTGTGTGTGTGTGTGTGTGTGTGTGTGTGTGTGTGTGTGTGTGTGTGTGTGTGTGTGGTGTAGCGTGATAGCATTTACTTGATGAAACACATATTTTTTCACTGCCCTATCCTCTGTTCATTTTAACAACAAAACTACGATCTCTTCGACTTTAATGCAGAGTTATGACAAGAGATTAACACCAGAACATAGTGCTAATCACGAAGAAGTTCTAAGGAAAGCGAGTTGTCTTAGTATTGTCATATTTCACCACTGACATTCAGGAAATAAGGTTCAAGATCTTCGCAGTATTTAAGATGAATGAACTCTAACGCCAGAGGATTTTCTTCGTCTCTCGTCCTTCAATCCCTTCACTCCGATTACCTGATACTCTATAATTCGTTCACTTTAACTTGGCGGTGATTGTCGTTCTTTCTCAGCCCATTCCTCGTAGCTCAGTGGCAGAATTCGACACTTCTACTACGACCCTGCATCTTTTCCACAGCACTTTTTCGTGACTACCATCCTATTCTATTGTTAATTCCTTTGTCATAGCTCAGAATTAGAGACGAAGAGCCGACAGAAATACGCCAAGTTAAACTGGACAGAGTACAGGTTATCCCTGCTACTTCCAAATGTTGTCGTTCAGCTTAGGAACTGTGATTTTCAGTATTATAATGAGGCATCTCCCTAGCCCGCCCATTTTGAAAATTCTATCTTTAAGTGGACGAAGTGCAAGAGGAAAGAAAGGTTACTAGTTCTTTGAATGCAGTTATAAGAAATAGGGAAGTGAGCATGGAAGTAAAAAAGTTGATGCATCATAGTAATGTGATACCAACTTTCGCGTAAGGAAGCGAAGCTTGGACCTTGTTGGAAGGACACAAGTCAAGAATGGGAGCAGGGGAAATGAGCTGGGAGAGACATGAGGAGTTCCATGGAAAGACAGACTGACAAATGAGGTAGTGAAGGAGCGCTGTGGTGTGGAGGTGGATGTGATAGCAAACGTCAGGAGATATACACTGAGGTGGTTTGGCCAGGTGGAGAGGGAGAGACTAACGAGGAGAGTGTATGTGAGCGAAGTGGAGGAGGGAGAGGGAGGGAGAGGCTGAGGACGAGATGGAGGGATGGAGAGGAGTGGTATACGAGAGGGGTGTGTGAGCTGGGGGAAGGACAGGGAAATAGTAGGGACAGCGCGATATGGAGGCGATTTGTTTGTGGCCACCCCTTACGGGATTAAGGCGTCTGACAATTGATAGACAGACTGACGTGAATAATAGTGAATACATACAGTAAGAATAAGCTATTAAATTAGATACTGAAGTGAAGCTTTTATGGGGTCATATTTTTGTTTGGAGGAGGATATAGTTGAGTGTTTAGAGAGGTCGTCTGTTGTTTGAAATGACGCTAGTTCGGTCTCAGACTAGAGTAGGGAGCAGACTGGTGACTGGTATTTCATAAACAGACTTTAATGATCTTCCACAATACCCATCGACACGTCATAAATATAACCCTGCTAACACAAAGGCACCAATCCTGCTTGAGACAGCTCCAGACAAGTATTCAACATGGACGGTAGGTATTAGTGCCGAAATGATGGCATGTGAAGGTGTGTGGCACGTGAAGGGACTACTATGCCCAAGAGAACGAGTCATTAAGCCTAAGCACGGAGTCGGACACATAATATTATCCTCTATTATTTATGAACTGGCTGATAGGGAAATGGAAATGTAGCTAATTTTCGCCGGGTATTCTGATCATAGTTTTTTTTGCTAATGCGCTTTTGTATTTTCCCTTTTTTTGCTTCCATTTTCTACCCATCCCGTTTAAAACAGAAACGAGATTTCAGTGATGATGATGAAGTGGTGAAAATGATGACTGTGGTTAGGATTATAAGGAGAAGGAGGAGGAGGAAGATGCTGATGATGACGACGACAGTGATGATGATGATGATGATGATGATGATGATGAGACTTCATACTGGAGTCATGACTACTTTCATCATTACTCTGCATTCTTCTCATTATTATATTCAGCGAGAACAATATATATCACTTTTATCCAGCTTCCACTTACAAAAGTTGTTTCGGCATTATATAGAGGAAAAATATTTGGAATATTACATGGAGCGAAATTCATACATTCATTTGACTTAATTTTGCAGCAGGACCCAAATCAGGGCTCTGCTGGGGTTGACGTAAAAAGATTCGTAGCACCACTTCCTTAGTGATTTATTTGGCATAGTCCATCTATTCTCTCATATCCTCTGTACACACACACACAATATATATATATAAAGTGAGTTTTACGCCAGGTACCCTTTTCTTGGATAAGGGCTAAGGCGTTGCCCCTGGGTAGAGGACTTTTGGTTTGGAGCGTGTAGCATTTTATGGCCGGATGCCCTTCCTGATGTCTACTAATGACCCTTGGGTGGATTCGATCCTCCCACCCTTCGGTCAGAGCGGAGCGCTCTAACCCACTGAGCCATGGCTGCTATATATATATATATATATAGATATATATATATATATGTATATATATATGTATATCATGTATATATATATGTATATATATATATATATATATATATATATATATATATATATATATATATATAAATACCTCCCCTTAATGAGGAGATTAAGCCTTGACAAAGTTGCGAGCCACTGTAAAAAGAATATTGATAACTGTTTATGGCTCCTGTTACTTATTTAGCAAGATGACCCTAAAGCATGAGAAAGCATCCCTGCAAGTATTCATTCACGTCCACGCTTCAACAACAATATATATGTTCCCTCCAGTGCAAACTAAAAACACTCATAACCAGACCAGTAAATATATCTTGGTTTAAACTAATCGCATGGGGAAGCTGGTGGCGAATAGGTTAATCTTTTCAAGGTTATATGTGAAAAAAACCTGCATCAAACTCATGGGCAATGTTTGATTATACCCTTATCCCTATTCACTTAGCAGTAAAAATGGGGACTTAGGTATGACAACGACTTTCGTCAGCCGTATTCTAGAGGAAGACCTCCTTTTCTCACATCTTTCACGAGTCAAACCATATCTTATTGTACTCTATGCACTCTACGCACATGACTCAATTGTCCCGACTACACGGCTCATACTCTTGACTATGAATCCTCATCCCACTCCATTCTCACATTCATACGTTAATGTGGGCACTTACACACATTAATATAACCGTCTAGCACTCTCAGCACTCAGACCCCTGTTTAATATCAACGCCTCCATTGCAAGTCACCTACATTCCCTTTGATACTGTTTTTTCCTATCCCATTTCAATTTGCCTTTGTTTTCCTTACTGCACCGGGGTTTTGTAACTCCTTCACCAATACAGGTTTCTCTCTCTTTTCACTAACACATCACACTGAGATTCACCTTCATGCATAGCACACATCACTTTACTAGTATCTAAATTTACTTTCAATACACGACGCTCACAGAGATCCACCAAGCGCAGAACAAATCTGAAAAGCTCTTGTTTACTTATAGCAGGCAGTACTGAATCATCTTTATACATCAAATATGAGACACTCTATCTTTTACCTTAGCTACCATCCCCATCCCTCTCTTCACGCGTTTTAGCATCTCTGATAACTCAGTCCATAAAAATTGAAGTCATATAAAGCTGTCTCACTTCAGCACTGATACTGAACTACTCACTTGGCCGTCCACCTACACTCACACATATTTCACATCCATCACAAGAACCCATTATATTATCAAGGAACATTCTACTCACACAATAAATACATAAAGCCGTCTGAAATTCTTCTCTATTCGCCTTGCCTTTCGCATATGTTGGTCGAACGACAACTGTTAACACTGTAGTGTAATTCAGCGTTGTTGTATTCGGTGGGGTAGGGCGAGGGGAAGGCGTTGATGTAGGGAGGAGGTGATGTAGGGAGGAGTTGATTTAGAGAGAAATGATGTACGGGGAACTGATGTAGGAAGGAGTTGACGTAGGGAGTAGGTAAGGACGGTAATCTCGTCAGCTCAGAAGGCTTTCATCCACCTCTTCTTGGTCATATATTTAGCATTACACCCCTTTGATGTTCTCCTGTATGCTATGTTGTCTAAGTATCAACACAATAATAATAGTTTTTGTTGTTGTAGCCCCAGGTTCATCTGGAATGTAAACCCAGTGGACTGCAGGCTGATGCTCCCCTCCCCCCCTCCTGTAGTCCACTATCCTTTTTAGAGATGTTGGAAGGGAACTGAGAGACGTTCGTATAACGGGTACTGTAACCATCCAGTTATATAGGTGCCACCACGTGAAGGCAGCCCTTTCCAGCAGATTTCACACACAGTCCACAAATAATGTAAAACAATTTCCCCTACCGTATGCAAAAATAAACTTAAGAGGAATAGATGGCAGAGAGCCTTGTTAACCAGTGTGTATATGGCCCAAAGACACACAGGCTAAAGGCGTGAGCCGAGTCTCTTAATAACAGCCCCCTCGCATCTCACTTACCACTCCTTTCCCTCCTCCTACTCCTCCACAAATGCTTCCACTTCCTGCTCCTTGCTGAATAATTTCCAGCTGTAGTCGATCTGGATGGTGTTTCTTTCCTAGGAAAGTTTAGGTTAGGGTAGTTTAGTATGTTGGATTAAAGTTTGGTTTTGTTTCCTCAAGTTATTTTGTTCGAATAGGTTAGGTTAGATTAGATCAGGCTAGTGTTAGATTACGTTAAGTTAGCTTAGATTAAGGTAGTCTTCTAGGATTAAGGTAAATAAGGCTAATCTAAGTTAGATTCGGATAGTCTGTTAGTTTCAAGTTATGTAAATAGGAAAAAGAGATCATCCTCGGAAGATATAACTAGGCGCGCAGTGCTGAAATAAGTTTCAATAAGGAAATGTTTCTAGGCATGGCCTTCCACACTCACTGTCCAAGAGTAATCCCTTCATTGTGAAATGTTCTATTTAAAATCGTCTGACATTAGTAAACTATTCTGGCTAGTCATGGCTTCCCCTCCTCTATGGGTAAATAAGTGTCCAATAAACCTTTCGAGATATGAAAATCATAATTATTTTATACTTTTTGTTACCAGATTCATTTATGAAGCTTTAGAGTGGTGATCTTTCTTTCAGCTCTCCTGTTTCCCTTCTTGTTCTTATTCTGTATTTTTTCTTCTTTGCAGCCTTGTCATTATCACTGTAATGAATCACAATCAAACAAAAGAATACCGCCGCGCAATGGGAGGTGAATCTCAAGCTGGTAAGGCACCAACGATCGTTCTCTCCAGGAACTGGCAGAACCTAACTTAGGTCTCCTTGTAAGGTAGTGCAAGAACTGAGACAAGATGAACGAACTGAATCTCCTGATTTAGATAAGGCCCTGCCACTTGTTCCAAACGTTCCCCATCTCAACCCCTTGCAATTGGAGCAGCGAGTGACTCTGCCTGGTGACACGAACTCTCCTGTCAGAGCTGTCAATAACATTTGTGTTTTCTAATCGGCATACTCCTGCCATACCGACAGATACACTTCAAAACAGCCCTTTATGACTGCTGAGCTCCTCGGTACATGATCCTAGTCATTAAACCTATCATCACTGCCTTGCCAGGCAGGGACATGTGGGTAGTCGCTCAGGACATGGAGGTATATTTTCAGTCGTTATTTCAATAGTTATTCATCTGCGTCTGTAGGGAGAGCCTACTTAAGAAAATCTTGAAAATGGACACGGAGTTCCTGCAGCCGCACCTGCCTGCGTCAGTAGCTGCAGGGCCATCCTTAACCACCAACCTTAGGCTTAATCAGGTTAATGACAGGCGATTATTACTGATCACAGGAAAGCACCTCGATATCTCAGGGTTAAAAGTGGAGTGGCCGGGCAGACACAGCTGAGTGAACCCCGCCTGCATAACTCGTGATCAGTATGCCAGGAGAAGTAAATGGCCTCTGGCTGCCTCCTCATATATTTGTGTTTGCTTGCCTGGGGAGACTCCTCTCTATGTTGTACACTACGAGTGGTACTATTCACTCTTATACAACGGCGATCATCATCATCATCATCATTATAGGGTCAATCATCATCATTCTCTCTTTCTCTTTCTTTCTCTCTCTCTCTCTCTCTCTCTCTCTCTTTCTCACACCAAGATAGGAGTGAGGTGTAATACTAGAAAATGGCTGCCTTGTAACTAAATAGAGCTCTCCGTTTTCGGTTTCCCTGAATGTGTGTGTGTGTGTGTGTGTGTGTGTGTGTGTGTGTGTGTGTGTGTGTGTGTGTGTGTGTGTGTTGGTTTACGTTTTGCACTTGTATATTGTACTGTTATCAAAGCCTCTACTAAGATGAAACAAAAGCATTATGGGGCCGAATGCTAATCGCCAGCTAAAACATGTTGCTGGCTAAGGTACAAGCTACGTACAAACCAAGTTTCAAGACGAGGTATTTTCACTAAAGGCGAGCGACAAAAACTTTCAAAACTCCACGGAATTTAAACACCGCGTTTCCAAAAAAAAAGTCAGTCCACATTAAAACATATATAGCGGTTGGCATTCAGTCGTCTTTGATCAAATCATCACCAAAAATAATAGGTTTCTGCACATCCACGTAGTTGCTATTATAGGGTCAATCATCATCATTCTCTGAAGATTTGGTGAAAATTTGTCCACAACTTTTCGAGATATGGGTGGAACAGACACACACACACACACACACACACACACACACACACACACACACACACACACACACACACACACACACACACACACACACACACACACACACACACACACACACAAATTATATCGCCTCACCTTGCTAAAGGCGGGCGACAATAACGTTCATTTCAGCTTAGCGTGATTACCTCATAGCGGTCTGATTCACGCTAATGACCCCTTTCGAACTGGCGGGGTTAGATATAGCCTGCACTGACCCCTAAAGTACAGGGTCGTCCGTAAATAGTGCTGCACTAGTAATTTCACAGATCGTATATTATGTGTTGTGGGGAGGGTTCAGTCTGCTGATGTGGGTGTGGGTGTGGCAGTGGTAGTAGGAGATGTTAAAATATATTATGCAGGGTGGACAGATATCGCTGAGCCGTCTCTGCAATGTACGAGAAATCACCGGAAGTAATGGTAAGGGGCGTTTTATACTGATCACCCTTTGAACCTAATTGTCTGCGGTAGAAGAAAAATCTACAGGCTGAAGGGTGTTTTTATAACATATAAATATTAAAGATAAACGGCTGTATTCTTACAAATTATTCCTTCCCTAAACTTTTCCTTCCCTTCGAAGGATTCCTCTTTCCCTTTGGTATGCTTAAGGAGTTCCTTGGAAGGGAAGGAAATATTTTCAGATAGGCTGCCCTGTTGAATTAAGACCTAGCATGTTGAATGCTGATATTTAGTATGGTGGAGTGTTAGATTCATAAACTGCTACTTCAAAGTGCATATCTCTAGTGCCGGATAAAGAAAGCACAAGACATTTGAGGCGTGGGAGGCCGCCACTACATCCATACTGTTGGCTTGTGTTCAACCATAAATGCCATGCTTGCCACCATCACAGCGGTGTTCACTCTTCAAGGTATAACATTACAATAACAAATAATACTGGAAGAATATCAGTGTGTCTTCAGCCTTGTTATTTGTGAGTATAAGGATCACTTGTTTATCGTCCGTCTCATATATATGCATTGCGGCGCTCACTTGTTTGTTCCAGTTGGAGGACACAAGCTTAACCAGTCGTGTGTCCTTGATGGCAGCTTTTCCTTTTCCGGGAAAATTACCAAGCAAAATTTTTATTGAAAATCAAATACCAGTGAGATCTGGCCTTCATTAATACTTATTATCGGCGGTGGCGTGTGAATCAACAATGAGTCAGTGTGTCGTCCGCTGCGTTATGTCTGGCTAAACATCTCAACAGGCATGAGCAACATTTTAAATAGATACAGTAAGTGCTTAAAGAACAGTATAGCGTTGTAAGATTTATTAATAAAATTGTACAGTGAATTTCTTCATCATTCATTCATTGCCAGACGCCTTGTATCCCAAACGGGGTGGCCAAGGGCTTAGAGCTAATTGTTTTACAGGGAGGGGCACTAATCCTCCACCAACCCCACTTGACATGTAGGGAGGACGTTATGCCAACAGCATCTGGTGTTCCCAGGCGGTCACCCATCCAAGTACTAACCAGACCCAACGTTGCTTAACTTCGCTGCTCGGACGGGAAGCGGTGTACTCAACGTGGTATGGCCGTTACTTCAACTTTTCATATATACACAAGACAATGAACCACAACAGAATACACCATAATTGTGGAGGATTTTTTTTTTTTTTTTTACAGGTCACAATTCCCTTAAGTTCCAATAATTTTTGCGGCCCGAAGGAAAAATCCTTCCCTTCGAGTAACTCACAAAGAAAAAAAAAAATAAAGAATACCAATTCAGCTAAGAATTCTCTTCCTCATCAATGGGAGGAAATGTTTAAGTATACGGCTTAAAATCTCCCCTTCTGTATCAGTACACGAAGCTAAACACGCTTAACCTAAATCTCTCTCTCTCTCATATGGAACAGAGTAGCCTTACCCTTTTTAGTTCATTACATTAAGCTACTTTGATATTCCACAAGACGTTATAAAACACTTCTAATCTTATTCTGGGAGGTATGCGTCATCTCTTGGTAGGCAGGAGGCGTTTTGGCCCTAAGGAAAAGCTAAGTAGTGAGAGAGAGAGAGAGAGAGAGAGAGAGAGAGAGAGAGAGAGAGTTTGTGTGTGTGTGTGTGTGTGTGTGTGTGTGTGTGTGTGTGTGTGTGTGTGTGTGTGTGTGTGTGTGTGTGTGTGTGTGTGTGTGTGTGTGTGTGTACTTCAGTGATTGCATCTTAACCCTTTAGCAGAGAGTACGAAATTTGCACTTCATTCCGGCCTACGCCAATCGATGTAATTCCGCTCTGAGATACCACCTACAGAAAAACTATTAAAATATCTATTATTGGCCGATTATTACCCGCTTCGCTATGATGAAATAATAGTTTAGTTTTTCCATGCTACTTTCTTACCATTATATAAAAAAAAAAAGACCTTGTAAAAGAACTGTAGCTCTAGAATTCCTTCTAAAGATGAATAATATCGGCTACTTGTGGAAAGAATTAGTAGAGAAAATGAGTATAATAACAGTTGAATGAAAATAAGAGCAGGAAGAATAGTGGAATAATAAATAATAGCAGTATAAATAAAAGTGCAGTAATAAATGATAGTATAATAAATAATAGCTGAATGCAAAACCGTAGTGTAATAATATGAGAACAAATAATAGTGGAATTAATAACAGCAGAATAATACCTAATTGTATTTTAAGTGACAATGGAATAATAAATAAGAGTGCACAATATTAGAACAATAACAATTCAAAAATAATACTAGAGTGATAAATAATAACAAAATTAATAAGGGCAGAATAACAGTAGTTGAATATGTACAGTAGTAGCATAATAATTGGTAATAGAATAAACAGAGTAATAAATAACAGCTGAATAAAGAATGCACAGAATAAACGATATATTTAAATGCGCCATCGGACTGAAGGATAAAGAGGGACGCATTTTATTTCGGCTAAGAAGAAGAAAAAAAAAAAAAACAGTTAAAGTAGGAGTGCGCTCCAACGCGTGGCGAGGGTATCTCCTGAAGAAACTTAAATAGACTTGCAAATGAGATTCTGTCATTACAAGTTCGGGTAATTAAATATAAGTCAGTTTAACTCGCAGAATATCGCAAAAAAGCATTATAAAGGAGAGAGAGAGAGAGAGTAATCTTAATAGACTCAAAGCCTTTCATATATATATATATATATATATATACAGTATATTATTCTTCATTTTTCAATAAGTCTTCTGCCATTTGACTTTATAAATGTCATCTAAATTGGCCTACATTTCCCCCATTCAAAGTTGCCAATCCTTCCGTGTTCCATTATTTCGGTATCCAAATCTCGTTCTGTAATTAAATGACCTGCAATTTTCTTTACACTGCTTAAATTGTTTCTGCTAGTACGAGGAAGGAAAACGGAAACCGTGCTTTCGGATGTGTAGATTTGTACCACTCGGCAAGCGGAATTTCGGAAATTGAAAATAAATTATTTAACCTAAGGAATAATATGCTACGTGTGAAGGAGGACACATAAATGTTAATATTAATGATTTACAACTTAATGGTAGATATTACAGTTCTAAGTAGTGTATATAACAGGTATATGTTTTTATATTACTGATAGATAAGTAAGGCACATCACACGACTTGTGTATTTTTCCTTCGTCACTATACATTGATTGTTTTTACGTCCCTTGAATTCCGTTAGTAAACTCACAACACTTGGGACATTTTTGTGTCGAACGTGTGCAGTTAATTTAAGTTTTGCCTCGCCATTTAATAATTTTCCAGAAAGAAGATGTAACTATTTGAGAAAACGAGATCTGATACAGTGATTCGGACGGGCGGCCGCCCTGGCTTCGACCCCAGCTTGGCTCTGGGTCTACTTCTTATCCTCTCCCGCCATGTTGCTTTGCTTCACTGAACCACCGACAAAAACGTCCTTCAAATACTAGGGTGCGGCACAAAGCACATAAATGATCACATACCTTTATGATGTAGGTGTTCCGGGGGCATCAGTAAATCCTAGTCTGGGAAGCACTACTAATCTCTGTCCCAATAATATCACAGTTATATGCTGAGCTCTAAACTGACGTCCATTCCCTTTTTTGACTGGCCTGTGTGTGTGTGTGTGTGTGTGCTTAGCTACGAGTACACTGTTTGGAGAGGTGTGAATGAGCAATAAAATGCTTCCGTCCCATCATAGTAACCACGTCATAAGAAGTGACTTCATCAGAAACTCGATATTTTCATTTATCTGTGGCAGAGAAAAAGTAACTAGCATATCCTGGTACTGATTTAAGAGTTAAGTATTATACCAAAATCGTCTTTCAATATACCGAAAATAAAAGCAAGAACAAATGCGTTTAATTTTCAGAAGGCGCTTATATATATATATATATATATATATATATATATATATATATATATATATATATATATATATATATATATATATATATATATATATATAAGGCCCTGTCTAAAATCAGTTCTAGAGAAAGTGGAGGTAATAGCAAGGAGAAATATAGAAGACGTACTTTTCAAAAATGGTTAGCTATGCACATAACTTACTAAATATACTGTACCCTATTTACTCTAACTTGGACTAAAGTGAGTTATGACAATACATTAACACCAGAATATGATGGTAGTCACAAAACAGTGCTGTGGAAAGCATTCAGAGCTGTAGTATTATCTATTTCTGCCAATGAGCTACATGAAATGAGGTGCAAATAGACAAAACTCTGCGCCAAGTTAGACAGGTGGTGAGAAAAAATATGAGAGTTTGTAGCCAGGTAAATGCTGGATGTTTACTGTGATGGGGAAAAGATGTAGTCTGAGAGTTCAGTATACAGTAGCAGCGGCTATTGATATAATGATAGAAGATAGAGACAGATGCATGAGTGCGATGAACTAGATAAATAGATAGGTAGAGAGATAGATATAGAAAGGTAGGTAGAGGGAGAGTGGGGAGGGTGGGGGATGTAGTCGATGGGAAGAACGACACAAATGAAACAAAAGCCCTGAACGCCAACCTGTCTAGAAGTGCAACATGAAGTGAGTCTTTCACAAAATGAGAGTTGCACGAGTATCCTACTTAGCGGGGAATAACAGCCTCATTGAGCCAGCAAATGGATAGGTATAGATTCAGTACACCTAGCCTCTGAGACGTGATTTTGCTTGAAATAAAGGAGTTTTACACACTGGAGTATATCAAAGAGTGTTCCTGTCCGCTAGTCACTCCCTTATAATTTCGTAAACCAACTGCTCCAGTCCCGTAGATTTTGGTGAAGCCTTATAATTATGAAAGTCCTGTACTACTTTAAGTATCTCATAGTTTTGTACCTGTTTATCCAAATATCAAAAGAAATTGGGACAACAACGATACTGAAATGAAAAAGGACTGAACTGTGTCGGTGTTGGGAAAGGGTAGTCGTTTGGAAAGCTGTAGCAATCTGGAAAAAAAAAAAAAAAGGACTAAATTCAGATACTGGGGCATTAAGATTTTTTCCCCCCACAGTCAGAAACAGAAGGCAAATCTGAGGTCCAGTGTAACAAAGCCTCATCCACTGAAAGATGTATTGACTTTTGTGATAAGCGCTGTGAGGGGCGAGAGGAAAAGCGAAAAATGAACAGCAGATCAGTAAAATATCGGACATGAGGGGACAATGATATCCTGAATGAACTATAAATCTTGTTATATCCCGAGGTGATAAATCTAATGTTATCAAAACCTGTGCATATTAACAATACTGGCTATACTCATTTCAGGTTAACCTGGCCTAGATTTTCGTCCTTTTGCGGCATATTTCCCTTAGCTCAGTGGCAAAAAAAAAAAAAAAAAAAAAAAAGACAACTCTACGACTCGACATAATTTCCGTAGTACTTCTTCGTGACTTGCACCTCATTCTAGTGTTAATCTCTTGTCACAACTCATCATGCGAGAAGAAGAAGATGTCCATTTTAGGCCAGGTCAGTGTTAAAAGAGTATTGGAAATGTCAAGGAAGGTGTATGTATGGCTTCCTCAAGAAATCCAGTGTGCACCAACGTGGGGTACAATCATCAGGAATTTTGCAACACTCTTCATCTGTGGTTTTCAGATTGTTTCGTGTGTAGTGTGTACCGATACTTTTCAATCGACTTTAAGTATGGACGTAAAGTCAACGAAACAACACTTCCCAATTTCGTCTGAAGATAATTTACGACAGGCGCAATACAGAGAAAATCCCATCTCTACCTGCGCGCTTTTCAGATTATTCGATTTTTCCGCTATGTGTTCGTCAGACTTTGGGATGATGCTTGTGTCTGTCAGTACCAATGCTCAACAGTGTTCTACAAGTGACCCTCAGAATGTTTGGGCTTCTCAGTTTAAAGAACGCGGCCATCAAGTCTAAAACAGAGAAATATGAGAGTATTACCTGGAAGATATGTTGCCGATACATTGTTGTCGTAAATTGCAGTGTTCAGTTGTTAGTATATATCGCCTTGGAAGAGGAAGGAAAAGAAGAAGAAGAAGAAGAAGAAAAAGGAGAAGAAAGAAGGAGAAGAAAAGAAGAAGGAAGGAAGAGAGAAAAAGAACTAATAGTAGAAAAAGGAGAAGGAAAAAAAAACGAGAAGGAGAAAAATAAGAAGAAGAAGAAGAAGAAGAAGAAAGAAAAGGAAGGAGAAGAAGAAAAGAAGAAGAAGAAGAAGAAAAGAGCTTGGGCTTGTCTTTGGAATGCATCGAGATCATTAACATTGTCAGTTGACCACTCGCAAGTTCGGGCCTACAGGAAGCTGAAAATATAGACAGTAAAAATGTTCATAGTATCAGTATAAATTGCTTTTAACAGATAAATATCATGTGCAATAACTCTGACATTATATTAAGTACGTACTGAACAATGTTATGCTTCGAATTAACCGCAAATATGGAAAGTGCAGTTTTAAAGACCGTCTAACTTTCACAGTGTTTGAGAAATTGCATTAATACTTTTTTTTGTTTTTTTGTTTTTTTTGGCGGCAAAATCGAAGCAAAACGTTGTTCAGCGAGTACTTGGTTATGATATCAAAACTATTTTCACACGATATTAATCTATTTTATACACGATTTATGCCATTACGAAAATAATCAGTATCAATATTTTCAACCTTCTTCTAGCCCCTTACTTGCCAGTGGTCATTTTGTGCTAAGTTCTAGTCTTACTCTAGAACGCGATCCGCAGCCATATGTTGTATATTTATCATCACTCTTTGACAACGAGGTGCCACGCCTAAGTTGAATATATTTGTTTAATAGCATTTTATCCAGCCTAATGCCAGGAAATTTTTGTTAAGTTGAAGGAAATTTAAATAGAAAATATTAGAGACAAACTGAGGTATTAGATTCAGGAAAAAGTTGAAAATAATAATAATAATACCGGTAATAATAATTCAGTTAAAATAAATTCCAACAGACGAAGGGTTAGCTGAAGCTGCGCCTAAAATCTGTGCTTCCTTTTTATATACTCACTCGATGTAGTGTTGCTCTCGGGTCTTCCCTCTCCCCTCCTCCACCTTCTTTCCTTCATCCTCTTCTGTCTTTCTTTCCTTCATTCTTTCCTCGTTCTTCTGCTTACAGGTGACTTTACAATCCCTTTTCTGTCTTTCTTTCCTTTATTCTTTCCTCTTCTCTCTGCCTATGGGTGACTCTACACTGCGTGACAAGCCAAATGGTTTCCTGTACACCAGGAAACCATTTACTAAGCTGAGTGGTAACCATTTAACCAAATTTTGGCGCCTGGCGGTTTAGTGGGTAAATACGGTGCTTCAGTCGGACTGAGCTGGTGAAGGTTTATATCCAAGGGATGGTTAGGGTTTATGGCTCACGTAATGCCACTCAGGGATGAGTGAGGCTGGTCACTCTCATCTTAAATGTTAGGACAAACTTGCCTAGCCCCGGGCTCCTACGCTCCTCATGGGGCAGCGTAGGATTGGATGATGGATGGATGGATGTTAAAAAAAAAAAAAAATCTGGAAACATACCTTCGCTGCTTTCATATTTCTCTTGCTTTTCTTGAGAATCTTAATACATTCTTGTTTAATGGAGGCAGTAATAAGATGCATAGCTTATCGAGTTCGGATAAGTTTGGTTGAGTAAAGATCAATTAGATCAGATAAGGTTAGAGAGATTATGTTAAGTTAGGATAGTTTTGGATAGATTAGGTTGGCTTTGTTCAGCTTTGTTTAGCCTGGCTTAGGTTAGGTCGATGAAGTTAGATTAGATTAAGAAGAGGTCAAGGTAAGTTCGGTTACGTTAAATCAGGTCGGGTTAGCTTATTTCAGGACGGATTATGCTAGATAATATTATGCTAAGTCAGATTAGGTTAGGTTAAGTTGGGTTAGATTAGGTCAGGTTGAGTACTTGCCAGGATTTAATGACACCACCATGCTTAGGGCAACCTACAACACTGGATCAGTTAAAATGCTTGCTGCAAATACCATTTTTAGAATAAAGGAATAACAAATAAACAAATGGATTAATTACTCAAATATGTTTTCCTGTGCTTCATTTATTTTGCTGATAATTATTTATCAGGTGATGTTATTCAGTTTAAATGATGCTGTTGTCTTGGTGATGGTAAAAGAATTTATATATCATTTACCGTAACTAGGCAGAGCTTTTCATCCGTTTGCTGCTTATTCCCTGTAGCTTGCTATTAGAAGAAGAAAATATTGCGGTTCAACATCCATTTCATGGAACTTCTTCGTTGATAGCATTACCGGTATTTTCTAGAGCTAATTTCCTCTTACATCTGAGCATTCAGAATGAAGAGATGGCAATTTTAAGCCTTGTCAAAGTGAACAAAGTATCTATTAATCTTTATCTGACAATGCCATCTCTCTTCTCATATTGCTACTGCCAAGCGATTGCATTCAAGTTAGGAGATATCTCGCAGGGAAGGGTTAATACCTTTAGAACGATGCCATTTTTTTTTAAACAAGAAAATGATACTCACGTTGAAAAAAGATGTCTCGTGATGATGGGTGTTAGTTGTAGTAGTGGCAACCCCAGGCTCAACTTTGAACCCAGTGGACTGCAGGCTGGCTACTCTTCTCCTGCAGTCTACCATCCTCTTTTGGAGGTGGATTTGGAGGGGAATGAGGGAAGACTATATATCCAGGCAGCGGAACCAGCCGGTTGTGTCGATGCCACCACGTAAAGGCGTCCCACTTCAGGGAGTTTAAAACAAAATCAACTAAAACCTTTGCCATGAGACATCTCTCGTTAGCTACATAACATTGTCTGTCGGTAACTGCAAATAATGGTACCGTACTAAATCGTCTAATGGGTTTCCTCGCCTAATATAATGGGTTGAATAATATACATGATGTTTGAGAAAGCGTTTTAATATTTACAAAGTGTTTATGACCATGACAGATTTACATATGTTGTATATTTATCATCAGAACATGAAAGACAATAAATTCAGAAAGTTGGCTGCTCTTTGTCTCTACCTATAATTTATCAATAATTTGAGAAGTTTGTTTTACAGATTAAACATGAGAGTTGTCTGTACACATCATAGGATACATGGCCGTTGAGGCTGACCCAGTCGAAACTAATCTAACCCAACCTAACCTACCCTACTAAAACCGACTGAATACTACGATAGCTAGAACTCTACCTCCCTCACTCTGACTCAGCTTAACCTAATCTCACTTAAACTAATCAAACATTGCTAAATCTAAGCTAATCTAGGCTATCTTAACCAAGCCTGACTAATTCATACCTAACTTTAAAAAAATGATAATAATAATCTGACCCAACCAAACCTAAAGCAACTTAACTAAACCTAACTGAGCTTAAATCAACTTAGCCTAACCTACGCCAGCCTAACAACCCAACCTACCGTAACCTAGCCTGACCTACCTTAACCTAACCTACCATTTTCCCTCAAATGTAACTCTGTACTTGTTTTCCCACACACAGCACAACGCCACATCTGCTATAACCATGCATCAAGCTTATCGTGGCAAGGGAGGCTTCGTCGCACTTCCCCTTGAGCGATTTGTTTTGATGTTATGCCTTACTGATGTCTTGCTACAATCGCGCGAGAAAGAACGAAGTTATGTGTTTAGTTCTGTTTGTCTGTCTGTCTGGCTGGTAATATTATAAAAAAGTATCGGAATGAATTACATAGAATTTGGAAGAATGACTGGGTACCAATAAATGAATAGGTGATTAATTTTTGGCCCCCAGAAGGTCATACGTCACATTTCAAGGGCAGGGGCAACTCGAATAGTTTTATTCCAGTTTTTACCAAGCTTCGTGAAAGGGTTGGGAGACAAGAAAGGATGAAGCGACTTAATTTTGAGGGCAATTGGTCACCGGTAAAGGCCACAGGCAAATGTCAAAGTTTCAAACCATTAATTCAAGTAAGATTAATTCAGTTTGGATCAAACCTGGTGAAAGGGTTTAAAGGTAGTTGAGGATAAAATTATCTATCCAAATTTCAAACGATAGATCAGAAGTCAAAATCATAGGGTAAAATGAGCTGAAATACTTTTGATCCAATCTGAACCAAACTCGGTGGATGGGTTAAGGGTCAGGGAAAGATGAATTAATTTGATTCTGAGAGGTCAAAGGTAAAGGATACATGGCCGGCTCAAGGGTTCGGTCACTCAGTCAGTGGGTATGTGTCGTGTCTCAGCAATCTGTTCATCAGCTTCGAGGCAACGTGACAAATCACACTAGAAATGGTAACCAGAAGCCCGGCAGATGCATCAGTTACAATGTCTACAGGTGTAATTTCCAACACAGTTTCATCACCACACTTCAAAACCACAGGTGCCCAGTGGCCGTTTGGACTGGCATTTAGACCTGTTGTAGAGTGAAGATGTTGCACTCTCTGATACATGCATCTCGTATATAGTATTTATTTCGCTAAAATATCAATGCAGTTTACACCGCTGAAGAGGTTATTGAGGTGAAATGTGCAGAATAAGTCGCTAAGGAAGAGGTGTTACGAAGCTTCCTATGCCACCTGGAATACAACCCATTATTTAATACCAAGCATTAGTGGTAGGTGGTGGCGACCATCATCCACTCATTCGATGTAGTGCTGCCTACTTCCCTAGCCTTTATCATTCTTTTTCTGTGCCTCCCCTTCTCTCTTCCTATTTCTCCCATCTTTCCTGTCACTTCTTATTGCTTTTCTTTCCTTTACAGGTGGCTTTACATTGAGTGACAAGCCAAATGGTTTCCTGTAAGCCACGAAACCATTTACAACGCTGGGTGGTAACTATATAACCAAACCATACGTGCTCCCTACGTGTCAACAAGTGGGTTGGTGGAGGGTTAGTGCCCCTCCCCGTAAAACAACTAACTCAAAGTCAAATGGCCACCCTTTACGGGATTGTGGCGTCTGGCAATAGATAGATAGATAGATCAACCTTCACACAGCAGTAAACATTGATCCCGCACATACCCAAGCACAAATCCTACCATCAGGACATAATACTGTACACTTGCCATTATCAAATAATTTCTTCGTTGTCGATATGTACAAATATACATCGCTCAAAATACTTTTTTTTTTTTTTTTTTAACTTAGATACAGTTCATGATTATTCTTATCGGCGGCACAGATAATGACGATAATGATCTCTTATCTTCACGTATGGTCAGAATCAAAAGTTCTGTCGCCACTCTTGTTTTTCTCTCCTTGGATTCTGAAAATTAATGTGATAAATCCGCTGGACCAACAGTAATACCGCTGATCTATAGCTACATAAAGTCATCAATGACTTTGTTGATGATTTTCCACATTAATTTTACAAGTCCATGTAGAGAATACCAGAAGAGACGATAAGACTATTGACTCCGACTGTACATTACTGAATCCCATAATTAGTGTCTCATCCGGAGAGTAAAGGCAAGGCTACCGTAATCTAGGTCATTCAAGAGTAGAACTTCGACCTACGCTTTCGGTAACGTTTTACTGGATAGGAAAAGTCTCTGTTCATCTATGGGGCTCTAACTGTTGCGTGTAAGTTTCATGCCTTTCCCACCTGAGAGTTCTGCCGTCAACCCACCCACGTTCGAGACGATGCAAAGAATCTGATGTCCATAACTTTATCAGTGCTGCGGAAAGTAAACTAATCTCTGCCACTCCTGACATTTAATTTTTCATTCTTGCCAGCAATGGACGACTCTGTATAGCGTGGGGGAGACATTTTGAAATGGACTGGTTAGAAAAAAAAAATCCTTAATCTCTTCAGTACGAGAAGTCTTCCGTCAGTAAAATAAAATTATCTGGAGGTGCAACAAAAGAAATTTAAGACATCCTAAAGGTAAAGGAATAAATCACTGGTAAATAGCATGGAAGTTACCTTTTTTTCATTAAATCTTCATCATTATTATCCAATTAACCAATAAAATGACCATCCTCATCATCATCATCATCATCACCATAATCATCATCATCATCATCATTATTCACACACTCCGGCCCCTCTACTTTAGGCTTCGTCAGCATTACCATCAGCAGCACCACCACCAAAGTCTTACTTTATTAGCCAATCCAACACCAAATTATCATCCTCAATACCACCAGTCCCATTATCAGCATCACCATTCAAAAACTATCGATAATTTAGCATCACAATCATTACATCTAGCACCACCTCCACCATAATTATTTTGCATTTCATCTATAAACTAATATAATTACTATTTTAGTATTTGCAACACCAACAAACCTAATTTAACCTAATCTAACTTAATCTAAACTGACCTGACCAAACCTAACCTTTGGCAGCTTAAGGATCATCATATCTTCCACAAGCCCCGTCTATCATCATCATCACCATCATAATTATCATAACTGTCATTATAACTTCACCCTTATTTCCCCATCAACCCTTTCTACAAGCATCTTCAACACGACCACCTCTACTGCTTCCACAATCTTCAATGTCATCAGAAACTTTCAAACGCCCAAGATAATATTACGCTAAATTTGAATGTGATATCCAAAGCAAAATATGTTATTACTGCTGCTGTGACCCTAGTCTCTTCTGAACGTGAACTCAGTGGGCTGCAAGGAACGAGGTACTTCAGTTGCACGCTCCCAGAGATCTTTATCGAAGTAATGTTGAAGGAATGTTTATGTTACGTGAATGAGGTGCTTGAGGCAAATGTTTTGTGGTGTGATGGGTCGCATAACGTAGGCTCATAGTTGCTTGTTTAGGAGCTGTATTTTGTGTTGATATTGAAAGAGAGATCGGTTGTGGCCACATCGTAGTCTGGCTAGGTTTACTTGTCTCCCTCTGGATAGGGCAACTTCAGTGGGATGTAGGTCCAACAGGAGGTGATGAAGGATGCTGTTTCGATACAAGTTCTAGATGGGTCAGGTGGGTGTTATTTTATGTATATGTTTGTGAAGCAATGTTGTGGATGGAAGAGGAGGGATCTTATTGAGGGATATTGTGCAGTGTTGGGAAATTACTCGTTTTGTGCACAGTTCTGGTCCTGGTGGTTGCAGCAGAGTTACAGTGGTAGAATGGACACTGAACGGCATATGTAGCGGGACGCAAGGAGAGGTCGGGATGGAGGCGACTTCGTTTTCTTTGCATGAGGGTCGTGTTAGGGTGGTCATTTACGAGGTTCTCTTGTGTGTGTGTGTGTGTGTGTGTGTGTGTGTGTGTGTGTGTGTGTGTGTGTGTGTGTGTGTGTGTGTGTGTGTGTGTGTGTGTGTGTGTGTGTGTGTGTGTGTGACCAGTTACTTTGAGTTTTGCTACAGATACGTGTACACTGTACAGTGTTAAGTGTGTGTGTGTGTGTGTGTGTGTGTGTGTGTGTGTGTGTGTGTGTGTGTGTGTGTGTGTGTGTGTGTGTGTGTGTGTGTGTGTGTGTGACCTATTGTTTTGAGTTTTGCTACAGCTACATGTACACTATACAGTGTTGTGTGTGTGTGTGTGTGTGTGTGTGTGTGTGTGTGTGTGTGTGTGTGTGTGTGTGTGTGTGTGTGTGTGTGTGTGTGTGTGTGTGTGTGTGTGTGTGTGTGTGTGTGTGTGTGTGTGTGTGTGTGTGTGTGTGTGTGTGTGTGTGTGATTGGCACAGCTAAGGTACAACCATTCCTTGCAGTGCTGCACAGGACTGTCCAATGTCTGCATGCAATGTGGGTTTTGCATGTTCGGTATATGTATCTTTGTGGACCAGGATGTGTCTCTGTCTTCAGTGAGGGAGAGTGAAAGGTCGGTTTATTTGCAGACCTGAGAAAGGAAAACTTAAGCTCTGTCTCCAGGAGCATGGCTTTGTATTGAAGCTGCAGCTTACCATTTTCCTTTCGCGATAGAGTGAGAGAGGTAAGGAGCTTTTGTATGGTCACGTTGTTCTGTCGTCTGGGTGTATCGGTGCCATTGCGTGAAGATATCCCTCTATCAGTGCCTGCTGGTGCCCACGTGATGGCATCTGAGGGCTGCTGCTGAATAACCTTTTGTTGAAGTGTGTGACTGATGTATTAGTGGACCTCAGGAATGGTTTTTGCAGTTAAGAAACCACACACATACACTAACGAAGGATGTCACTAAATCTCTTCAGTACTGTGGCGTCGTTTTCATTTTAATCAGGCCACAATTTAGGAATTATACTCGGCTCAGAGGGAAACCTTTCACAGTGAAGATGTTAATGAGTGCTATGCAACCCTTGCAAATTCAAAGAGTCTCTCCTCATATAGTGAATACCCATGTCTGGTAGCAGTAAGAATGAAGTATATGATACGGCACCGAACTGTAGTAGATAAGGTCTGGAAATATTTAGCCTGTTCTCTTGCTGGCAACTTCCATCCCATGCATACAACAAGAATATATTTAATGAAAAAGCACACCACAAAGAGAAAGGCAAGGGACGATGTAAATGGCCACTTTGAGAGGCTGATAGGATGCTCTGCACTTGGCCAAGCTGTTTCAAGGAATCACCATGGTTCTGGATTGGCTGTTACTGCCGTTCATGGTTGTGTGTACGATCGTGGCCACAATTTGTGGTTGTGGGTAGGACGGCGGTCACATAACCTTCTCATGGTGGTTCTACGCAGGACAGAGGGACCCTTACCGGAGGCTGCATGTAACCTGGTCTGAGCAGGAGGGCAGTCTGCTTGATGACACTGGGGGTCAGGTCGGCTGTTAAAACTTTCTCTGTAAGAAAGGAAGGATGAAATATGATTAATAATTTAAATATGATTTCATCTTGTTGCATTCCTGGTGTACTGACAGATGCTATGCTAAATTAGCTTGCCTTTGACTGAATTGGTTCTGTCGATTCAACTATTGCGCATCAAAGATGGCAGATGGAATGTCACAGAAACCATGCCACCTCTGTGTGTGCACCTTGTCATGTAAAATATACTATGGTAAGGACGATGTCGACTGGTAAAGCTTTATGAATCCTCGTCCACCCCTACCCCGACTGATGTGCTACCGTATGTACACTGGCTTGAGGACCTTAACCAGAATACCTTTCATTGCCAAACGTCACATACACAGTCGGCTTGGACACAAACATAATAAACAGACATAGCTGATCTACTTGTGCTGCAGTAGAAATCGACTGAAAATCAACGCATTGTTATGGGTCTTATATGTTACATCAAAGCCCATGTGATTGTATAATCCCGACCATTTCATACATTCCAAACCTTCCCACTCTCAGGAATAGCTGTCCCCGGCATATTTAGGTAACCAGTACCCAAGCCAACATTTCATTGTCCCACGTTACACACAATGGAGTAGGCCTAAGAGCCAAGGCAAAACATGTTAGTGTCCAAGATTTTAGGTCCCTTCCCTTTGTATCCTAGAACAAAAAAAAAAAAAAAATGTTGATACCGGACCTCAGTAACCAGGCCACTCTTGGTTGTGCTACCATACACAGATTTCTGGTCTACAACGAACCTCAATCCTGTTAAACTATAGGTAACAGTAATAGTCTCACCCTTTCTCTTCAGCCCCACTCACCAAGGTCTTTGGGGGGCTTATTTCATGTAGTTCAGGGGCAGAATGAGACAGTACTGTACAGTGGTTCTACGTATTTTCTGTAGTACTTCTTCGCGACTGGTATCATATTCTAGTGTGAATTCATTGTTATAACTCAGCATTCAAAATGGAGGGATGGCAATTTTGGGCCACAGTGAAGTGAATAGAGCATACCTCAGGTTCTGCTACTGTCTATTTTTAGTAGGTTCAAAGTAAAAGCGAAGCCTATAAATTTTCAAAATTGCTCGTTTCCACTCCTCCCTCCAGTTATCCTTAGCTCATCATCATTTATTAAGGTATTGTTATTATTATTATCATTATTATTATTATTATTATTATTATTTTTATTACTATTATTATTATTACTATTATTATCATTATTATTATTATTATTATTATTATTATTATTATTATTATTATTATTATCATTATCATTATTATTGTTTTTAGTGCTGCATCCCTGCAACCAGGTTTCATTTGGGTATACAAGTTTAAAGATTTAGTAGATTTATGATGAAGAAGACCTTTATTGATTACACTCACTTTTGGGAGGCGAGGGCGGGTGTTCCGTTTCTATCCATGTGTGTGTGTGTGTGTGTGTGTGTGTGTGTGTGTGTGTGTGTGTGTGTGTGTGTGTGTGTGTGTGTGTGTGTGTGTGTGTGTGTGTGTGTGTGTGTGTGTGTGTGTGTGTGTGTGTGTGTGTGTGTGTGTGTGTGTGTGTGTGTGTGTGTGTGTGTGTGTGTGTGTGTGTGTGTGTGTGTGTGTGTGCGCGAACATATTTACTCAAACAGTATTATTCAGTTTTACCCACACTTGGTTGAAGGGTTGAGAGCGAGCCAAAGAGCTGCCTTTTTATACATGAGAACAATAGTTCAAATGTCAAAGTCACAGGGCAAGGTCAAATTATGACCTAGTAAGACCAAATTAAATATTTTAACCAAATAATATCAAACTTGGCGAGTGGGCTGAAGGTAAGGCGTGAGGGAAGAGATTCAATTATGAGAACAAACGGTGAAATGTCAGCGTCACAGGACAAGGTCAAAATATTATCATTTGTCTATGTGTTATTAGAAAAACTAAAACAGCATCAATTTAATGTGGATCAAAGTAGGGTGAAGGGTTGAGGATAAGCCAAGGTGCTGCCCTACATTTTTTTGAACAAATAAGTCAAAGTCAAGGCCACACGACAAAGTCAACTATATAACTTTTTTAATTGGACTTATATCAGACTCTGAGAATGGATACTGGGTGAGGTAGGGATAAAGGGCTCCATGTGATACGAACCAGTCAAAGGCCAAAGTCACAGGACAGGGTCAACAGTCGGGGTCAGAGGCAAGGTTAACTGAAATTAGTTTTGATCCGATTTTAACCAAACTTCTTAGAAGGGTTAAGGGTCAAGCATGAATACAGTAATTCGATTTTGTGAGCAATCAGTCGAAGGCAAAACGCTGCGGGACAAAGTGCAGTGTTTTGTCCTTTGACCAACTGGTAGGCGATGGCGCTGTATTGCCGAGGGATCCTTCATATGTTATGGGATTTAAGGTCCTTCCTTCGTCCTCCCCCCACGCCCCACAGATACATAAACATCACCATGCATTACATCCTGTGCATGGCGTATTTCAGTAACCATGCTGCTTTTGGTTGCCCTACATACACACATGACAGGTTCATAATAAATGCCACACATAGCTTCTCTAGGTTGTAAGGTTCTGCCGCATTCATGCACTCCTTTCTTCTAACTTCACGCAAGCAGACATACATACATACATAAACACACACACACACACACACACACACACACACACACACACACACACACACACACACAAGGAAACTGAGATCGACTATTCGAACTGGAGGGGTAAGAAGTAACCCACATTAACCTATTAGAGGTCTATCCAAAAACTGAATAATATAGTTTGAAACAGGCAAGAATATACTGAAATATACACTACTGGTTTGAATAGTATAATGTTCAGTGATATAGATTCCCCCACCCCCTCACGTGATGATATGGTTACTGGAGGTTGATTTTACCCTTAACCCTTTGACTGTGGTGAATTTCTGAGTATATTCTTTCGTCGCATGTTGGAAGTAAATAAAAAAACTCTGTATTCTAGACCAACACTATAATCTACATATATACAGAATATTCATTATTAACATATATGAGTGCCTTGAGTTTCTCCTGAACAGGGTGAAACCGTCTATCGTGAGCCGAACTAGAAACTGAAGTGCATTCGCAGCCTGAGAGTCGAAGGAGGGAAGCCACTGATAGGGTGAGTAAAGTCGACTGGAGGCAGCTTGAACTAATAAGGTCTTGTCTCCAGGTAAGTTATTCCTACCTGCGTTTCTCCCTTCTTGTCTTTCATCTGTCTGTCTGTCTGTCTGTCGTCTGTCTGTCTGTCTCTCTCTCTCTCTCTCTCTCTACCTCTCTCCTTCCTGTGATTCCTCCCTTCCCATCCCTCCTTCCTTTCTTCCTTACTTCCTTCTTTCCCTTCTTCCTCTCTACCTTTCTTCCTTCCTTTCTTCCTTCATTCCTTTCCTCCTTTCTTCCTTCTTTCTTTCCTGTTCCTTTCCACCTCCCTCCCTTCGTTTCTTTCTTCGCTTCCTTCACTTTACTCTCGTCATGCATTTTCTCCGTGTATCCTTCCTTCCTCATTTACTTCTTCTCCTCACATTTTTCTCCTTCATCTCTCCCTCACTACCTTCTTTCCTCCTTTCCTTCACTCCTTTCTACTTTTCCTTCACCTCCTTCCTTCCTGCCTTTAGTTCTTTCTTTTCTTCCTTCTTTCCTTTGCTTCCTTCATTGCTTCCTTCCTTCGTTCATAACCTACCTCCTTTCTTTCCTTCCTCTCTGCCATCTTTCCTGCCCCTTCTTCCTTCCTACATTTTCCTCCTTCACGTCTCTCCTTTCATTGATCTCTCTCTTCCTTCCTCCATTCCGTCCTTTTTTCCCTGATTTCTTTCTTGCCGTTGTCTCTCTTCCTTCCTTTCTTCTTTTTCTCCAGTCTTCCTTCCTTTCCTCCTTCTTTCCTTGCCCCAATCTCTTATTCCTTGCCCTCTTTCTTCCTTCCTTCTTCCCCTCCTCTCATTCTTTCCGTTCTCCCTTCGTTCCTTCCTTCCATCTTTCCTTCCTGCGATTCCTCCCTCCTTCCTTCTAGTGTTCCATCCTACCAACCTTCGCTTCTTCCTTGCTTTCCCACCTTCCATCCTTCCTTCTGTCTTTCCTTCCATACTGTATATCCTTCGTTCCTTCCTTCCATCCTTCATTTCATCCTCCAACATTTCCTTTCCTATATCCTTCGTTCCTTGTTTCCATCCTTCCTTCTCTCCTTCCATTCTTCCCTCCCTCCTTCCTTCCCCTCTTGAGCTATGGTCCTTCAGGCATTACAAACCCACTCTCAGTTTCGCTTCTTTATTTTCCTTTTACGATGCCTCGCCTATATTTTCTTTGTGACCCGTTTTGCCGATAAAAAAAAAATGTAAACTGAACCACTTCTCTGTGATGACGGATTTTACTTTAAATTCTTTTTACCTTTAAAAATGATTCAATAATTTTAAGTCATACTTTTCGGACTGGTGGTGTTATATCACAGCCCGTATTCTCGCCGGTTAAGGAAGCTCCCTAACACCTTTTCCTAAGTGATTTATTTTGTTCACTACACCTTACTGTTTTATTCTCTGTTATATACATACCGTACTTCTAACATTGCCTTACTCTGCATAAATAATGTACAAAAGATGTTAACCAGTACATCCAAAAATAAATCGCTGAGAGGCAGGTATCAGGGAGCTTCCTTAGCCTATGAGAATATCAGCAGAAGTCCAATAGACAACCTCAGTACCTCTCAACGACGACATAAATATTAATCATTATATACCAACTACAGCCAGACGATTTATTTAAGTCTGGGTGTTGTCTTTAGTCGTTTCAGGAGGATATATATATATATATATATATATATATATATATATATATATATATATATATATATATATATATATATATATATATATATATATGTTATGCTGGATAGAAGGACTCAAAGGCTGGAAACCCACATGATTGTTCCCTCCATAAAATAAAAACTATAACAAAAAGAGCCAAATTCAAGATCAGTTCCTTTCGAGATACATGGACACACTGCGTGTACAAGCTGATGACAGGGAGTGCTGGAGCTCCCGTTTCATCAGCCCTCAGAACTAGTTCCTGACCATCCCCCTTTGCTGAACTTTTTCAGTGTCTCAGTTACACAGAGAGTAGGCCAGCATGCTCTCCAGTACAAATTTCTCTAACTATCTTCACCAAACTACATGCACAGTACACACTACACTTCCTATTCAAAATTCAACAAAAATATGATCGGATCTTGAATTTGGCTCTCTATTGTATCTTGTTTTTCTCTTGGAGGGAACTGTTACTGCGGGCTCATGGCCTTTGGTTCCTTCTTCCTCGCATAAAAAAAAATAAATAAAAAAAAAAGGCTCGATGTAATAGGCAGAAAGAAATACAGATAAAGGAAAAGAGTTCCAGAGATGACCTATTCGTATATGAAAGACCGGGAGTAACGGTTAAATCTTGCTGCTGGGAACTTGAACAGAAAAGGGATGAGGGTTTGCTGCCAGATGGGTGCCACAAAGAATAGCAAAATAACATACGATTTTTTATTTCATCAAGCGATTTTCCTCATCTGGTCTCTCGTCATCTAAGAGGTAAAAATCTTGCCACTGATCCTCTAACGGCCACGATACATATTTTTCATGTGTCCGACTCTGAGCGTAAATATCACTGTCCATTTCCTGAGTCCAAACTGTCTTCCTGATTCCCCCACACAGCTTCACATGTCTTTTCTGTTCTTGCCAACGCTATATTATTTTACTTAGCCCTGACCTGGTCTCTCGTCGCCTTAGAATATAAAAAGTTTTAAGTTTTTATTCAGCTTTTTTCCTTCCTTTATTCATATTCTGTAAAATAAATAAAATGATAAATAAGGCGATGACAGGATTTCTGTTTTATTCTTTCTTCTGTCAGATGAGCTCCATAAGATTAGGAATGGCCTCTCGTGGTTGAAGTGTTTCAAACAGTTTCTAATAACGCTGTCTAAGAACAACAGAAATCTTATACATTATATTTTTCCTACCGACAGACACTGGTGATAAGCTTAGAAGGGCTAGTCGTTCGGTATGGGTTGGGAAAGGTCTCTCGTCTTACGAATTATGGATAAGAGCCAGTTCACCGTTATTTTTTTATGCAAGAAAGAAGGAAGCAAAGGCCAAAAGCCCGCAAGACTGTTCCGTTTTTTTTTTTTTTTTTTTTTTTTTTTTTTTTTTTAAGGAAAAGAAAAGGAAGCCAAATTCAAGATCCATTCATTTCGAATTGACCAGACATTTTCGTTTAAAAGGCTGGCTATGAAATGGCCGAAAATCTCTTAGGAAATTTAAAAAAAAATCATTTTTTTTCTGTTGCATGATGATAATGCTGCTGCTGCTGCTGCTGCTGCTGCTGATGATGATGATGATGATACACGTACTACAGGGATCTGATGTCTGTGCAGAGAAGCAACTAAAGCTAGAACTGGCTAGATTAAGTTAGGGAGAGAAGCTGTTTGATTATGTTAAGTTAGCTTTCAATATGGATAAGCTGGGTTAGCTTTGGCGAAGTTACGTTAAGTTACGTTATGTTACTGTAGAATATTTTCATGTTAGGTTAGGTCAAGTCAGGTTAGATTAGATCAGGTCAGCTTACGTTACCTTAGGTTGGACGTAGAAGAGAAGCAGCCAAGGTTATTGGGTGAAATTTTATCACACCCTTTGATCCCTCACGAAACCCCGCTTTTGAAGGGAGGAGAGTGATGATGAAAATAAAGAAGGTGATGAAAATGATGAGAATGATGGTGATCATGATGATGAAAATGATGATGGTGACAATGAAGAAAAAGATGACGATAAGGATGGTGATACTTATGACAGAATGATGACGGTGATAATGAAGAAAAAGATAAGAACGATGGTAATAATGAAAATGATGATGGTGATAATGAAAAAAAAAAAGATGACGATAAGGATGCTGATACTTATAATGAAAACGACGACGGTGCTAATGATGAAAACGATGATGACAGTAATGGCGATAATGTGGTCAGGGTATTGTATTTTTATGATATTAGGGAGAGAGGCAGCCAGAGTTATCAGGTATATTTTTATTGCCCCAGAATCCCCAACTAAACCCCGCTGCTGAAGGGTGCGCCGGTTTATGGGGCATTTATTAAACCAAGGGGAGATATAGCATCGCCTTACTAGCACAGCCGGATTTCTTAAGGAAGGGGAGAGGGTGCTAACTCCTTCGATAAAAGCACGTATCTTCTTTTCTCCTTTTTGCCACCATAACTGGATTTTTTGGTGATTTAGAAGGACCTCTCTCAAATTCTTAACCTATTTTTTAAACAACGGGAAGATAATGGTTCGCTTTCTAACAGGGGCGGATTTTGAGGGAGGGAGGAAGTGTAAACTATTCAACATTTTCTTTAACATAAAATTTTCCTTGTACTAGATAACTTTTTTTTTTTTTATAAAGACATTCAAATATTTCTCTCTCTCTCTCTCTCTCTCTCTCTCTGTCAGTTTATCTATCTGTGACTAGGTGCTAGAATCCAGTTAGTGGTGGTCACAAACAAACTCTCCTCATGTCTCCCTCCTCAGCTGTTAAGTTGCCCTCCCTCCAACTCACACTGCTCTCTCTCATACATATCCCTGCATCTCATTCTCTGTTTCCCCCTCCCTCCCCCTCTCTCCACCTCACTTACATAGACACCCCAAGTCAGCCTCTCATTCTCCATCGTCTCCATATGGCCGGAAATTTTAAACAATAAATCAAGAGGAGATACAGATTTCTTTACTAGGAGGGCCGGATTAAGGGAGGGGTGAGGAGATAAGTCCATCGCTTGGAGGACGATTTTTTTTTTTTTTTTTTGTTATATTCTTGCTTCCTCTGGCGACTTCATTTTGTACCTGAATATTTTAAACATTTACTAAACAGAGGGGAGACACAGGTTCACGTTGCTAGCTTGGACTGAGGGAAGGGGATTGTGTTGATTCCTACTCACTGAGGATGTTTTTTCTGTTTATTCTTGTTACCCATGCTCGAATTTATTTTGATGAAGAAGGCCTTCTTTGAACATCATGAAGTATGGGCGGATTTAGAGAAGCGGGGTGCAATCTCTCTCATATATTATATTCTTGCTGTCGCAAGGCTTCTTCTACATCTTTTCATTCATTCGTTTCACTCCCTTTCATCTTCGTATCACCTCACGCCATTATATCACACTTCTCTTCCCTAACAGTTTCATTACGACGACTTTTTTTTTTTTTTGTCAGACCCTGCTAGCGGCAGGGACCTGTCTACTAATACATTAAGATCCGAATCACTCGTTTTAACCACGAGTCACTCGCTGTACCCAGGATAGAACCAGGTCAGAATGGACCCCCCTGGACTGCACGATCAACCTTCCCTGTGTCTAACCGGGAGTTATATTCACAGATTTATTAGCTGGCATTTGTATAAATACTTTAACATTCTTTACGAATTCGAAGTCAAAATAATAAAATTACTTTTCTAGGGCTACGAGCCCTCGCGGACCCGGCAATAAACAGTCTGGCTATTCTTGTTTTAGTTTATTCTTGTCATTAACTGATGATTTTACTCAGCTTGGAAGGTATACAGATGGTCCACAAATAGCTCTCCAATAAAAACTCACCTGACGATAACTCATGTGTTGCGGGGACGGCCCACTCTGCTGGTCTGGGCGTGGTTGTACCAGCGGAAGTAAGATTTTTTTTTTTTTTTTTTTTTTTTGTATGTGTCCGACTCTGAGGCACAGCTTCACAGCCCGTTCCCTGAGGCCCAACAGTCCTCCTACATACTTCTCCTCCAAATGTCACCACTTTGGCGCTAACGAATACATGCTAGGGTTGTCGCATACAGGACTGGTGTATTGGTATTACCCGAGGTATTTTTACATGTCGGCGGATCTTACGATGGATCAGTAAAGCCTGCTTGAACAAAACTGAAATCCCAAGACTGTTCCCTGACCCAACCGGGATTCAGAGCTGGGTCCATTGGGGCTGCAGGCCACCACTTTACTGATACAGCCACCGCAGGACAGACATTAATAATCCTGACCGAGCCGGTGCTGCAACGCAAGAGAAATCGCCCGCAGTGGAGGATCGGTATATATGGACCACCCTTCATTTTGGAATTGGTTGCCACGTATGGCATTAGTTATTTCTCCTTTTTATCTGGTGATGTTTTATTCATTTTTTTTAATCACACAACTTCCAGACGATTTTACTCATTTCAGGATAGACTTGGACCTGTATTCTCGTCGGTTAAAGAAGCTCCCTGACATCTCTTCCTAGGCAATTTATTTTAGGATATGGCTGGTTAATATCCTTTTGTACGTTATCTATGCAGAGTATGACGATATTGGAAAGACTTGTATAATGCAAAAGAGGAAAGTAAGATGTAATAAGCCAACTAAGTCGCTCATGAAGAGGTGTTAGGGAGCTTCTGTAACCGAAGAGAATACAGCCCTTGGCCTCTCCTAGGGGACTTTTCTAAACTGAAAGAAGTCACTTGATATCAGCACAAATTGTCTACAAAATGACTTCATTGGATTCGATCAGTCAACCATTCAGCACTTGCATTTATTTTTCCAAAGGTGAATAATTTTGCGCCAAACTCTAGTACGACATCATCGTTTTAAAAGGGTTAATCTATTAACTTTGGGTTATCACAGTCTCACAAAATACCGTCCTTCATGCCCTCCTTCCTTCCTTCCTTACTTCCTTTCCTCATTCCCTCCGTTCTTCCCTTCCTTTACTAAACAGCTTTACTACCTCTACCCTCGTCCATTATTCATTCACACCTCTAGCATTCCTACAGCCAGACGAACCTTCCTACATTTACAGGACCCTAGGGAAGCACAAAACTCAGACCCATGGCCTGCTGAAATGTTTTGGTGAGGTTGTTACACTCGGCCATATTCTGACCCCAAATTACCAGATTGTGTAGGCTAGGGTGGTAGTAGTAGTAGTAGTAGTAGTAGTAGTAGTAGTAGTAGTAGTAGTAGTAGAAGTAGTAGTGGTGGTGGTAGTAGTAGCAGCCTCGGGTTCATCTGAATTTGAACCCAGTGGACAGCAGGTTGAAGTCACCTCTCTCCTGCAGCCAATCATTGTGTTTTTGTGTGAGGCAAGAAATGTTTATATAACCAGGCAGATCTATCGCCCAGTTATGAGTATATCGGTGGCATCAGGCGAGGGCATCCTTCTCAATACCTTGTTAAAGTTGGATTAAGAACTCTGTGTTTCATTAGGCAGGGCATAGGGTATTTCCTTTCTCACTGCCAGACAAGACGCGGGTGACATTGGTACGCGTTATGACAAGAATTTGGTCCAGTGAAACTGGGTGTACTTATTCCAACTCTTTCTCTGACTGGTGCTGGAGGGGGACACCTTCGCGCGGTGGTACCGATATAGCCAAGGAGCTCCTCTGCCTGGTTACACAAATGTCTCTCAACCACGCCCTCCCCATCCTTTTGAAATGAGGATAGGGGACTGCAGAAGAGCATATTCAGTCTGCAGTCCACCGGGATCACTTTTCAGATGAACCTGGGGTTGCAACAACAACAACAACAACAAAAACAGCAACAACAAGTACTACTTCTACTACTACTACTACTAAAACTACTAGCACTACTGCTACTACTACTACTACTACTACAACTACTAGTACTACTGCTGCTACTACTACTACTACTACAACTACTAGTACTACTGCTGCTGCTGCTGCTACTACTACTACTACTACTACTACTACTACTATTACTACTTATACTACTACGACCCTGACCTACGTACCAGAGTATGTCCGATTCCGATCTCAGTTTGTTGAGGGCCCTAGGCAATTGCTGGTGGGTAGATTTTTCGAACAGTAGTCACGGTGGACATCTTCATTTCAAGAATGGACTGGACTGAGATTAATTGTTCTGACTGGTTAAGTTAGGATCTATCTCAGAGTACAGTATCTAAAATAATGAGCTACTGTGGATTAATGGTGCGGTAATGCGTTCGTCTGTTCATTTTACCTGGAATTTGGGTTAAGAACGAGGGGTCTAGGACTGACTTGGAGTTCTATGGGTGAGGCAAGTAGCACGTGAAACAGCGAATATAATTATCTGTAATAAGGAAGATTGTATATAAAAAAAAAAAGTGTCCTGATATCAAAGAGATTAATATTACCTGGAGTCTCATTAGAAGATGGTAGATTGCTGGATGAAGCACTGGAGATTTGACGTGTGGGAAAGGTTTGTCTTGTGCTTCCCCAAACGTTCAGGTGGTGGCGAGGCAGGAGTGAGGCCCAGCAGAGGCAGGTGAGGGCGGCCAGGGTCACCAGGAGGGCATCACCAGGGAACCCACCCCCGCCAACACCACCCTGCATCGCTGCACGGTGCTCATCTGTTTGAGAGTATACCAAAATGGGGCGGAGTCATTAGGTGCCGTAGGCTTAACTCTCCAGTCCTGAGATGTACAGTAATAAATTTGTTTACATTCCTCTTTCAGAAAGGCCTGGATTTAATAATAATAGAATGAAGACAAAATCACGACATGAAGGAGTTAAGGGTGGTATGTACCAGTACTTGATGATTTTGCTAAAGCTAGGAAAACCATATTACTAAAGAGGCAACCTTCTGATTGCTAGAATATGTCTCAGAAGAACCAGCACGCCCTGGTATTAGCCTGAATATAATGCCTTAACTCACTAAATTCAGTATCATAGAGTACCTTTATCTTTTAATGTTTTCTTGCTGCCAACAGACGATTTTACTCAGCTAAGGAGACACTTTTCAAACCGGATAAATTTAACATATCCTTCTCTTTTCCCTTAAAAAAGACAGGGCTTTAGATGGAGAAGTATTTCTTGAATTGGCTCGATCAATTTGCCACACCCTAAAGATTTTCAACACGCAAGATGCTTCACTTCAGCTCCCTAAGGATTTGCACAAGGAAGGTGCTTTTCTCTAGCGAAACCTCTTACGGTGCTTCACTTTAGTTTTCTAAGGATCTTCATATGCAAGGATATTCGCTCTTACAAGGCTTTATATGATGCTTCAGTTTTTCTTTCGAAGGATTTCTGCATGCAAAATGATTCTCACTAGCGAAGCCTCATATGGTGCTTCACTTTAGCTCTCTAAGGAATTTCACAGGCAACGTGTTCACTGTAATAAAGCTTTGTATGGCGGTTCCTTTAGCGACGCCCCATGTAGTGCCTCATCTACATAGCATTTCTGTATTGTTCTAAGATTAATAAAATTGTCTGGAGGCAGCAAAGGGCAGAATGAATTAGCAGTCACCGCACTGAAGGGTCTGATCGTGTCTGCCGAATAGTCAAGAATATTACCATAGAAAAATGCTGTCCCTTTTTCTGCTAATAATGCTCTCATCCAAGCAAAATATCGTGTTACCCTGAATAGTAATAGTAATTGTTGTAGTAGCAGTAGTAGTAGTAGTAGTAGTAGTAGTAGTAGTAGTAGTAGTAGTAGTAGTAGTAGTAGTAGTAGTAGTAGTAGTAGTAGTAGTAGTAGTAGTAGTTGTTGTTGTTGTTGTTGTTGTTGTTGCAACCCTAGGCTCATCCGAATGTGAACCAGATGGACTGCAAGCTGAATTTGTCTCTTCCCCGACCATCCTCCCTTCAGGGGATAAGGAGGGAGTTAAGGGGCGTTTGAATAACCAATATCAGTGCCACTACATGAAGGCGTCCCTCTCCAGCCCCATTAGCCTGAGTAAATACCCAAGGGAGTTGAGGCCAATATCACTCCAATTTTTAGTCCAACATTTAAAACTCCTTCGATAATATTCTCAAAAACTTGGTCTGGTGCCCAAGATTGCCTCGCTGTGTTGCGGAAGTCATCGCTCATCGTCGCGAAATTTATGGTTAAGGAAGTGAACGATATTTATGTCCTCGGGTATGTCTCCTGAACCCGCAAAAGTGTTAACCCTTTCATATGGAGGACGTCTTTCCTTGTACTCGATACTCATTTTGGCGAAAAGCTCTTTTGTTGAGCTTCAGGAGAGCTTGATATCGAAGGGCTTAGCAGATACCCCCGTTTAGCCTTCTCGATTTTTCTTTTTATTTTGATATTTCCATTCGTCTCTATTCAGTTTGAGATAATTATGCTTACAGTTCCATTCGAGATAACTTCCAAGGGTCTCTTACGTAAATTATAATCATGTTAGAGGCGACAGCAACAGAAATGGAAATGGTGTCCTCGGGGTGAAGGAGGATGAAGAGCTTTTTATCCAAAGGCAGAAATCAACCCGAGTGTAATCGATCCAGTGGCTGCGATTTAGTCTTTGGGGTTGAGCACTCTTTTGGACTAGAATATCTACGCTTCACTCCCCCCCCCATTCTCTCTCCCTCTCCTTCTCCCTCCCTCTCTCTCTCTCTCTCTCTCTCTCTCTCTCTCTCTCTCTCTCTCTCTCTCTCTCTCTCTCTCTCTCTCTCTCTCTCTCTCTCGTTCTATACCATACATTCATCCGGGCTAAGGATATATATATATATATATATATATATATATATATATATATATATATATATATATATATATATATATAATTTTTTTTTTTTTCGCGAAAGAGTGTGATAGACTAACCAATCCTAACCCTTTATGCCGAAGCTAATCCCACCAGTTTAATCCAGCCAGACCTAACTTAACCTAATCCAACTTCCACCCAGCCGTCATGAAAGAATTATATAGGATTAACTCAAAAAGAAATTATGAACGGTGGCAGAATCCTTGTGCACACTCCTAAATTAACTTATCCTAGCCTAATCTAACATCTCCTAAACCAGCCTAACTTATCTTAGCCTTACCTAACTTACCCTTCCTCCCAGCCATCCATAAAGCTCCTGCCTGCTCGGAAATCTGCTGTAAGCCTAATGCTCACATAAACTGACCTCACCCTCCCTAACTTTACCTGAAGTAATCTGACGCTACTGCCAATCATCTATGAAGAAAGAATTATTAAGGTCTGATCTAAAGGGATGTGCATAGTGGTAGGAGTTGGATCTGCTCCTGAAGGTATGCATGTGTAGGTCTCAAAGTCTCACACAGTCCCCAGCCTAACCTGGTCTAATCTAATTTTTCAAACAGCTATAAGGAAAATCTGCATACCCTAGCCTAATGTAGCCTATCTTAACCTTACACAAACCTAATCCAACCTAGTATAATATAAAGGAGTACAAAGGATAATATACAGATAATCAAAACATAGCCTTCCTTAACCTAACTTTAACCCAGTCTTCCACCCACCCATACAAAAAGGCTACTCGCATCAGCATGGAACTAACCTCGGAGAACATGTACGGTGGCCGAGGCTGGGTCTGCCCCTGAAGGCTGGCACGTGTACGTCCCTGAGTCTCCCACCGCGGCCCTCTGGATGAGCAGGGCCGATCTCATCACTTCACCAGCTTCTGTCACCACACTCACCCCTCCTCTTGCTGAATCGTAGTGGACCTCCTGAAGGGAAAAGAAACAGAAGAAGGCTTAGATTAAGGTCTATCGAACACACTAGGGACATACAGGCAAACAGATGATTGACACAAATTTCCACTCTCCACCAAGAATGTGACCTCCACCTCACATAACGTCCCTATGCATACACATAAGAAAGGCCGACCTCCCTTGCCTCTGTTACCACACTCACCCTGCCCCTTGCTGAGTTGTAATGAGTCTTCTGTCAGGATGAAGAGGGTAGGTCATTGAAGAAGAATTATTATTATACCTATTTATCATACAATCCTGACATTGGAACGGGAAGACTCTACTTGGTGGCACCCATATAACTGGGTGTTTTCACAGCCCGGCTATGCAAACTTCTCTCAGATAACTCCCTAACCCTTAAAAATGGGACTGTGAACTGCAGGATTAGGACAACTTCAGCCTACAGTCTGTTGGGTTCGCGTTCCTGATGAACATGGGGCTGCTACTATTATTACATCTACTATTACTACTACTACTACTCCTGCTCCTACTACTACTACTCCTCCTACAACTACTACTACTACTACTACTACTACCAGTTCTTTACTGTCCCATCAGGAGTGTAGAGGCACAGGGTTAAACAATTTAGGTAAAAGTAACTAGTCACCATCCCTGAGCATTACTGTGTAAATAACAAACTCCATCCACCCCATGGATGTCAACTCGTTTCTACCACATCTAGTAATTATTACTCAACACACTAGACAACCAAGCGAAGTAACCACCAGGAGTCGGATCATATCATTAAGAAATTGTGCATATTGTGAGGATGCAACATTTCTGCCCGACTGGACTGAAAATTCGTGCCACCGATTATTAAGAATCTGATTCGACTCCGAGACACTTGCCATAATACGAAAGCCCTTATTTTCCAGTTCCTGGATGGTTTACACATTTAGGTATTGCATTACGTTCCAGCTATAGAGCACACAGTTGTAATTTAGACTTTCATTAATAAGTTATACGTTAGTATGGATAAGCAATGGCGATGCATCAGCCCACCCAGTGATGATATATATTCGAACTACACAGTTTATGTTGTATGTTTGTGCACTGCCGTATTGCCGCAGTGAATTATTGTGAAAAAAATCTATATTTACCCAGTACTCTGACAATGGGGCTAAAAGTTATTGTTCCCAAGTGTGCATGTAGAGTATTGAACCCCTTACATGATGGAGCTGTGTCACAGTTATTGGCTTATGACAGAGGCAGCTCTTGAATGCGACTGGTTTACGTGGTATCTCGAATGGCAGGGTGGAAGTGAATATATATATATAAATATATATATATATATATATATATATCCATCCATCCATCCATCATCCAATCCTACATTGCCCCATGAGGAGCGTAGGAGCCCGGGGCTAGGCAGTTGGTCCCGACATTTAAGATGAGGGTGACCAGCCTCACTCATCCCTGTGTGGTATTACATGAGCAATCAATCTCAGCCACCCCTTGGATATAAACTTTCACCGGCTCAATCCGACTGGAGTGCAATAATTACCCACTAAATCACTAGGCGCCAAAATTTGGTTATATGGTTACCACCCAGCGTAGTAAATAGTTTCCTGGTGTTCAGGAAACCATTTGGCTTGTCACTCAGTGTAGGGTCACCCATAGGCAGAAGGAAGAGGAAAGAATGAAGGAAAGAACGACAGAAGAGGAAGTGTAAAGTAACCCGTAGGCAGAAGGACAAGGAAATAATGAAGGAAAGAAAGACAGAAGAGGATGGAAGGAAAGAAGGATGGAGGAGAGGAAAGGGCAGACACCTAACAGCAGCACTACATCGAGTGAGTGGATGGTGAGCGCCCCCACCCACCACTATATATATACAGTACAGTGTGTATATATATATATATATATATATATATATATATATATATATATATATATATGTGTGTGTGTGTGTGTGTGTGTGTATACAGAGAGAGAGAGAGAGAGAGAGAAAGCTTGCGTGGATGTTTTTCAGTGGCGACCAGTGCACACACACACATGCAATCTCAGGATATGGTGTCAGGCAACGGGCACAAGGACACAACCCACTGTATTTTGTAATTTGCTCTTGCTTCACACACACACACACACACACACACACACACACACATACACACACACACACACACGATTTTCCTCGGTCTGTGGTACATTTTTATAGTGAAAGAGAAACAGAACCTCTTGCCTTTTCAGTACGATGACGTCTGTTTAGTTATACTATTGCTTGTACCAGATGATATAACTTAAGGAAGATCTCGTATAGAAATGGTAAGAAAATAATATTTCTTCCCTTAGCAATAAGTTTTTCATTCCTTAGACAATCTTACTTGGTTTAGGTCAGTGAATCGGTGCAGCAGTTGTGGGGAAGCACTGGGTTGGCCCGAGCCCCCCGGTCAGACCTTAGCTAGCCCTCTGGCCCACGCCATTTTCGAGTAAAAGCTTGGATTAATTAGTGCGTGCACACTGTGCAACCATAATCTACACAGACTAGGGTTCGGCCTCATGTTGGCTTTCCCATCACCAAATGAAATAAGGCTAGGCCACTGAAATAAATGGAAGTCGTTCCTATCCCCTTTTGTACGAGGGGTTATTACTGACCTGAAAAATTAGTCTAGCGATAACAAAACTATTTAGGAAAAAACATCGTACCGAAACAGATAGATACCATGTGTGTGTGTGTGTGTGTGTGTGTGTGTGTGTGTGTGTGTGTGTGTGTGTGTGTGTGAGAGAGAGAGAGAGAGAGACAGACAGACAGACAGACAGACAAAGAGACAGACAGACTGACAGACAGAGGCGTACCTTTCCCTGATGCAGCCAGGTGAGTGCGCCAGGTGAGCGAGGGTGGTACAGGACCAGACAGGTGAGGTTGATGGTGGATCCCGTGTTGACGTGAAGGTCGCCCCCACCTAGGATCTCGGTCCGGGGCTCTGCAGTACCAGCATTAGAACACAGAGTTGATTGAAGTAGTGGCGGCAGGTGAGATTTTTCCGTGATGTCACCAAAAATTCCAACATACATAATTATTCATTCAATGAGTGGTTTACATATGTCTGTCAGGGGTGATGGTATTTAGTTTTGAGTTGGTGATGGGTAGCCACACACACACACACACACACACACACACACACACACACACACACACACACACACACACACACACACACACACACACACACATACACACACACACACACACACACACACACACGCACACACACACACACACGTCACTATTTATTTTGAGTGATTATCCTTAATATAATATATCCATTTGTGGTAACAGGTATGGTATGCCTCGTAGGAAATAAGTTTAATAATTAATTACTTTAAGGATTCAGAGAGTTATAATGGTGAATGAATGCGTGACTTATTTCACAAAGCGTACTGATGATTAGCTCTCCTTTCATATTTCTTTACCTTTTCCTGCTTTCTGAACCCTACCTTACCCCACTTGAAAATGGCAAAAGAAGCATGATGATGATGACGATGAAAGAATTTTTTCCTGTTCAATGTTGTATATGAGTGTAAAATAAGTGCTTCCGGCAGAAACGAGTACCGAGGTAGTGCTATCAGTTTAAAGAACAAGTGATTTTATCTCCACGCTAACTACTGAAACACTTGATTTCACAGTTCCTGAGGTGCCAGTTGGATCACAGTTTCCACGCTCACCCGAACAAATTACAGCGTCTCAGGTGATTAAGATTGGTGCATAGAAGAACTTATCAATTCCCATTCCTCCATACAAGGAAAGTGAGAATTATGACACGGATTCAGGATAGTGCCAGGGCTGAGAACTGTACCCGTGGTGATCGCTCTCCACCTCGTTTTACAAGTATCAGCTTGGATATTACGGTATTTATTGAAGGTCATTCATCTTTTACCATGTAAGGATCAAGTCTCATGAAGTGGAGTTACGATCTGTGGAAATGACAATATAAAATTTAAGCCAGTTTCTGATATGATCCACCAATATATACTACCATCATAAAATTTAATATATTAATCAATTAATACAGTTAAATTATTATGGTTTTCTTTGTTTCGGATAATAACTCGTGCAGTGCTTTGTCCGCGTACGTAAATACGTAATTTGTCCGCCTTGTGTTGTTAAAGGTTGGCTTTACTAACCATCACCATATTCTCTCTCTCTCTCTCTCTCTCTCTCTCTCTCTCTCTAGACAATACAAAAGGCCAAATAACTCACCAACGATGTGAAGTCCAACGAAGTGACTTATGGGCGGCGTGGTTCCTATCTGACACTCGTACACGCCCCTGTCCCGCCGCTGCACAGACGCCACCAGCAGCACCCAGTCAGCCGTGGACGACTGGTACAGAGCCTGTCACGGAGGAAGAGAGAGGAGAGAGGAGTACTGTGTGTGTGTGTGTGTGTGTGTGTGTGTGTGTGTGTGTGTGTGTGTGTGTGTGTGTGTGTGTGTGTGTGTGTGTGTGTGTGTGTGTGTGTGTGTGTGTGTGTGTGTGTGAAAGAGAAGGGGAAACCCGCAGGAATGTGTCACCGTAGCGTATCGGCTGCGTCAGGAGATGGAATGTGATCCGTCTCCCTTGCCACTTCAACAGTCAGGATAGAACTTAAGACACCCGTCACCATCCTTATATGCCAAGACACAGAAACCACGTTTTTTTTCATCTTAATATGCCAGGACACAGAAACCACGTATTTATTTCATCTTAATATGCCAGGACACAGAAACCAAGTATTCTTTTCATCTTACTATGCCAGGACACAGAAACCACGTAATGTTCTCATCTTAACCACGTATTTTTCGCATCTTTAGGGAGTCTCTGGCACGTCTTCCTTCAATACTGTGATGCCTTTCGTATTTATTCCTGCTATACCCATATGATTTTATGTAGCCTAGAAGGATTTTTTTTTCCTTTATTTTTACTGATGGGATTCTCTACAAAGGCATCATTAGTCCCTTCACTACTGGGTTGCTCTAATGGGTTGAATAAAATCGTCAGGCAGCAATAACAATAAAGACAATGTTCACCAGGTAAAAGAGTTATTGATCCCGCTACGTAGTGATTTTTTTTAATAAATTATAATCGCCACTGGGTAAACGGAATCCATTATTGGGATCATGGTTGGCGATTAACTCAGGGATAACGCCTTCGGCCCTATGGGATTCTTTTCTTCGTGTCTCCCCTTGTTTCATGAAAAAGTCAGAAGTTTATGAGAGTACAATGGACATCAACAGACTGAAAGGGTACAACGAAGGTGCTGTGTAATCCCTGCAGTAAAAAAAGAAAAAAATCTAAGCTCAATAAAATATTTTGTGGTTAATAAAAAATAAGTAAAAAGGAAAGAAAAAAAATGTCAAAGGATTGGTAGGATGAAACACGAAATAAAGAAAACGATAGATTTAACTTCCATAGACCCCATAACTTACCCTCAGCTCAGTTACAAATGCCTAACGTTAGATGGAATAGACTGCAAGATACGAACCGATCTTGAGAGGGCAGACAGTACAAGAATTTAGGACTCTCTCGGATGAATAAAATCGTCTGGCTTTAGTTGGAATAGTAGAGTTGTCCCTGCCATAAGCGTGTGTAAAATATAAACACTGAAAATGGAGAAGCTGCGTGGGCTATGACTAAAGAGGAAAAATAATTGATAAAGGAGAGTGCATAGGAGAGAGGAAAGTAAGGGGCATGGGCCTGTGAATTTATGCAGAGAGAGAGAGAGAGAGAGAGAGTTACATAAATGCTAAGGACCAACAGATCTTACAGTTCTTTTGTAGGTGGCGCGGCCTTAATGCTAATGGAAATACTTACCCTTTAATTACAGAAGTTACAAAAATTACGAAAGTTTAAGAGTAAAGAGAGAGGGAGAGAGAGAGAGTTAGGAAGACATGAGGGTGACAGAAACAAGGACAATATTAACACTCACAGCTTCTCATGACATTCCCAGCTCAATAAAATCGTCTGCCGCTAGGTGTAGTCAAAAGCAGGAGGAAACGAGAGTCTGGGAGGGTTATGGCGCAATATGGAAAATAAACTGCTGAGGGAAAGGCGATAGAGAGATTCCTTAACCCTTTTCAGCCCGAGAACGTCATTCTTAGTTCTTGCTGCTACCTGACAATTTTCATTCAGGTCCTGGGACTCCTTTCACAGCCGAGCTAATGAAGGTCCAGGTCAAAAAATCCTCTGAGGCGAATAAAATCGTCCGGAAGTGGCAAATTATATACTGAAATCAATGACGGCATCGATCTTGAAGTGACTTAGCCTTACTGTACAGGCAGACTACAGTAATCCGCTGAGGAGGAGTTGCTACGTTCGTCCATAGCGAAGGGGAATATGGGGCGTACTTAGGGCCAAATACTTAAGCCTTAAATTGGAAGAGAAAATTAATCCCAGAATATTTGGCCATAATTTCTTGTTCATGCTGATTTTTTTCTTATAGGGTAATATATTTTTTTTTAAGGTACTGTGTAATGTAGGTCGAACAAATTTAATTATACGTGTTCTGTAAATATATGTAAAAACTAGAGGCCTCTCTTTCCCTTTGCCATTTTAGTTTTAGGGCCGTGTTCTTCTGCTATGTTGCTTTGAAGAATTTGCAACATCTCTTCCTTAGCTATTTATTCAGCATATTGCACCTTTATTTTAACATGCACTAAGCGATAAGAATAACATACATGAGACTCTTTTGGCTTAATACGCAAATAAATCGCAAAGGAAGAAGCGCTAAGAAGCCTCCTATGCCAATCGAAAGCGGCTGTTAAGCGTAAGAGCATAAGACTGACCTGAAAGCGCTGGTCGGTGGTGTAGGTGTACTGGCCTACTGTTAGAAGGTGTAGATCCCTGTGTCGGATCCATGACACCTGGAAAAACACACCTCTTGTTAATTAGTTCGAGAAATGCTTCACAAACCGAACGTATAGTTAACCACACATGAACCCGGGACAGTGCCTGTGTGATGAGGAGGTCTAACTACAAACTCCGACGTTCATGCATCACAGTTGTCATTTCAGCTACTAACTAACACCTCCGTTCATTCATGTTAGTGTCACCAACAAACACGTGATTATGCAATGGTCGTCAAATGCACCAAATGCTTTCTCTGCTACACACTGATGCTGTCCCAGGTTCATATATTGCCAACTGTACCTCACACTAACACGTGAAAACACATAAATACACATACCTGGCATTCACTTAAACTGGACAGAGATTTTCAACCAATGGAAGCATCTTTTCAATACTTCAGTGGCAACATAGGACAATACTAAGGCTCCACATCCTTTCCACAGCACCTCTTCTTGACTAGCATCATGTTCTAGTGTTAATCTACTGCTGCAGCACAGAAATCATGATGGGAGAAGGCATTTTTTCGCCTATTTAATGTGATTAGACATCAATGCTGTCTTCACGCACCCTAACATGAGCATCCACACTTACACACACCTCATCCCCAAACCTGCAGAACACACAAACACCTGTCATTGATTTGTTGTACACACACACACACACACACACACACACACACACACACACACACATTAATTAGTCCATCACCTGCAACGCACCTGTCTCTAATTAGTCTCCAACACACTCTCTCCCCCATCTATCTTACCCAAAGCCTCAATCTGCGTGCCAGTTCCCAACTCTGCCTTCCTACCTACCTACCTACCTACCTACCTACCTACCTACAGTACCTACCTACATACCTACCTCTCACTCTATCAACCTCCCGATCTATCAATATCTCAATCTACCTACCAACCTTCCACCCTGTTTCCTAACCTCCCACCCTACCTACCTACCTCCCACCCTACCTACCGACCTCTCACCCTACTTACCAACATCTCACCCCACCTACTAACTTTTCACACTACATACCAACCTCTCACCCTATCTACCAACCTCTCACCCTATCTACCAACCTCTCACCCTATCTACCAACCTTCCACCCTGCCTACCAACCTCACACCAAGCCTACAAACCTCACACCCTACTTACCAACCTCCATATCTCATACTCTGGCTCATACCACCATGCTATCTTTCTGCCTCTCTTCTTACGTTCCTGCCATCTACCCTGCATGCCTACCTGCTCCCCAACCTGCCTGCTGCTTACACTGCTTCTCGCCTACCTGAAACCTTCCCCTCCTACCTCCATGTCGACCACTCACCGACTCATTGCCTCTATCCAGCACCCTGCAGCGTAGAGAAGCCGTGCGACCCAACACAGTGGTCACGTTACCAGAGTGTACGGGGTCCACCTGGCCGAGGAGTGACAGGTAATTAGCACTGTATTGTGGCGATCTTCAGGTAGCACTATTCAGATTTAGGGAGAAATCTTGGAATAGAAGGATTAATAGAGGATGTATTAAAGGGCATTATATCTTTACTTTACTTTTTAGATGATACAGCTCTTTAGTTTTTGCCTTAATCCTTATTTCGTCTGTTACCCAAGACATTGAAAATAAAATGACTAACTCTCGCTGAAGAGTGTGTGTGTGTGTGTGTGTGTGTGTGTGTGTGTGTGTGTGTGTGTGTGTGTGTGTGTGTGTGTGTGTGTGTGTGTGTGTGTGTGTGTGTGTGTGTGTGTGTGTGTGTGTGTGTGTGTGTGTGTGTGTGTGTGTGTGTGTGTGTGTGTGTGTGTGTGTGTGTGTGTGTGTGTGTGAGAGAGAGAGAGAGAGAGAGCATACCCTCGGCCCACGACGGTGCATGTGGTCTGACACTGTTGTGGTGGGCACTGCGGGCGTCACTTCCTCTGGCTCGATGTTCATTCCCAGCTGGGCGGTGTTGGTCTCAGGCGATACGGAGGACGTCAGAACTAGGGCAGAGAAAGAGGGAGAGAGAGCAATTAACTACGTGAATCAGATGATTTTCACAGTATATTTTTGCTGTTATATGATTTCTTTATTCAGCTTCGGACATCATCTAGTATTAAAGGTTTACTGAAGGCTATACCTGTGTCCCCCAGGTCGAAAAGTCTCTCCTAAGCAGACTAGAATCGTCTAAAGGAAGCGTTAAAGTCCTGAATGAGGCAGACTTTATATGTAATTACTAATGAAGGTGTGCATTAGTGCTAAAGTGGCGAGATGTACAGGTGTGTAACAAATAGGACTGCTGAACCTTAGACTGCCACATGCCACAGTCGAATTTAAAATCCAAGTCCCTCTTTCTGTCCCACGAAGAACAGGCTGAGGTAAAGAAGACTTTGTCCTAATGTCTCACAGCCGACCCTTACACAAAGGAATCACTGTGTGCCACTTACATATAGGAAACAAGATGATGAAAGAAGAGGTCTCCTGAACCTATAGGAATACTACACTACCCCTCCTCCTCCTACCGCTACTACGACTACGACTACGGTTACGACTACGACTATGACTACGGCTTCTGCTACTACTACAACTGCTGCTGCTGCTGCTGTTTCGGACTAGTATGGGTACCCTGTCTTTGGCCTCTGTTTCGAAATCCTCCCGTCCCCTAGATCGCTTCTTTCCAATGCATCATCCACTTCCACCCTTGAGTCTCTCTCTCTCTTTCCAGAATTTACCCAAAGGGAATATTTGCATCGTGAAATATTCCATATTTTATGGAAATGTTTGAAAGTATCCTCCATCTCCATGTTTCCTATGCCAAATATGAAGAGATACAGAATTATTTAGCATATGCTGTGACCGGACTTTACAGAATGAAGAATGAAAAAAAAATGTGCAAGAAGGAAGGGAGGTACCAACAGCTATACTATTTCTATACTAACCTGACCCAGATTATCGTCCCTTTTCAGCTTATTTCGTGTACCTCTGTAACAGAGAGAGACAATGCTACCCCTCTACATATTTTCCATGTACTTCTTTGTGACTAGCATCATAATCTAGTGTCGGTCTATTCTAATAACTCAGAATTCAAGAGAGATGGATATTTTAGGTCAGGAGTAAAAACAGTATAAAATGAGCTTCAGAGCGGTTGGTGCTTGGGTTAGCACATCCATCTCCCTGCACGAAGGCTAAAGGTTCGATTTTCCAGACGATTATACTCTTGGACAAAGTTTATCTCCTCCTTGCATCGGTTCTCGCTGAAAAATGACTGGAGAAATGAATGCAACAATGACTACTTTTGCTCTTTTTCTTGGAGAATTTTCGGACTTAGAAACTGGTTGCCCGCATTAATGATCCTTGTGCGTTCCATCCACATTAATCCTTTGACAGGGTTTTCCATTACTTTTTCAGTTAAATGATGTCCATTATTTTTTATTTCCTTTTGATTTATTCAGCTTTACGAACCCTCCCCCCCCATCTCTTTCGTACACACACACACACACACACACACACACACACACACACACACACACACACACACACAGAAATATATAGGATTAACCCTTTTAATCTGATGATGTAGCCTAGTTATTAAAATCCTGCCGCCATTAGTCGATTTTAATCAGACTGGGGAAGACTTTCTTCTAGTAGTAGTAGTAGTAGTAGCAGTCGTCGTCGTCGAAGTAGAAGTAGTAGTAGTAGTAGTAGTAGTAGTAGTAGTAGTAGTAGTAGTAGTAGCAGCAGTCGTCGTCTTCGAAGTAGAAGTAGTAGTAGTAGTAGTAGTAGTAGCAGCAGCAGCAGCAGCAGCAGCAGCAGTAGTAGTAGTAATAGCAGTAGTAATAGTGGCATCAGCAGCAGCAGCAGCAGTAGTAGTAGTAGTAGTAATAGCAGTAGTAACAGTGGCATCAGCAGCAGCAGTTGCAGTAGTAGTTGTAGTAGTAGTATTAGTAGTAGTAGTAGTAGTAGCAGTAGCAGTAGTAGTAGTAGTAGCAGTAGTAGTAGTAGCAGTAGTAGTAGTAGCAGTAGTAGTAGTAGTAGTAGCAACAGTTCAGTAGTAGTAGTTGTTATTGTTGCTGTTGCTGTAGCTTCAGGTTCATTTGAAAAGTGAACCCAGTAGACTGCAGGCTGAACTGCCCTTCTCAAGCAGCCCAACATCTTCCTTTTCGAGGATAGGGAATGAATGAGATATACTCGTATAGCCCTGCAGTGGTGCCACCCAGTTATATCAGTGCCATCCCGTGAAGGTGTCTTTGCAGTACCACTCTTAGTCACAGAAAGGCTAATGAAGAACTTATTCTGATCTCAATAAAAATACTCTGAAGAGGTAAAAATTAATATAAACAATGTGTTTAGGGCTGAAAGAGTGTAAAAATAAGGAGAGATGTAAAAGAAGGACCATATCTCACTGCCACCCCTCACAGGATGCGTTGAGAGGCACAAGCCAGGCAAATGAATATTCACTTTTTTGGCTTACAGTTATCCCCACTCCTGCATTCACTTCCTCACCCTCAATATATATTTTTTGGTTGAACTCCTACAATCTCGAGGCCATTTTATTAAACACAGATGAAATAGAAAAAACGGATAAAGCCACGATACACCGGTTCAGTGCAGGAGGTACTACTTTAACTGGGAATAAGAGTCATGAGAGACAAAGAATACAATTTGAAATGATGCCCTTGAGTTGAGAGAGTTTAATTTACTTGATATTCCTTAGCATTCACGAATTTCTTCAGTGAATTAAAAGTCAGAGTTAGCATATGTTTCAAAGTTAATTCCCTGAAGGCAGAGACAGGGGAAGGCAAGGGTGAGGCAGGAGAGAGGCTGTGGGTTGTGCGGTGAGGCAGGGTGATGGTGTGAAGAGTGGGGGTGAGAGGTAGGGTGTTGTAGGTGAGACAGGATGGTGAGGGTGAGAGGCAGAGTGGTGGGGGTGAGGCAGGGTGGTGTTGGTGAAGCAGGGTGATGGAGGTGATGCAGGGTGGTGTAGGTGAGGAAGGGTGGTGAGGATGGGGCAGGGTGGTGTTGGTGAGGCAAGGTAGTAGGGATGAGGCAGTGTGGTATTGGTAAGGCAGGGTGGTGGGAACGAGGAAGGGTGATAGAATAAGGCAGGGCTATGTGAGTGAAGCAAGGTGGTGGGAGTGAGGCAGGATGGTGGGGGCGAGCAGGGTCGTGGAGTGAGCAAAACAGTGAGTGTGAGATGTGGCGGCAGGGGTGATGAAGGGCCGTGAGGTGAGGCGAACAAGATGGTCTTGGCGAGGCAGGGTGGTGACTGGTGAGACAGGGTGATGAAGTGAGGCAGGGTGGTGGTAGTGAGACAGCATAGTGGGGGCTAGGAGGATGGTGGAGTGAGGCAGGGAGGTGGAAGTGAAACAGGATAGTTAGGGGTGGAGGCGGTGTTTTATATGTGAGGTGAGATAATTAACGTTTTTTTTTTTTGCATCTCCGTCTAAAGGTGCATTGATATATTTGTATGATTTAGTTTGTTCATGATAGTCAATGGTTGTACAAAAATTGAGAAATATTTTTGATATTTGAAATTAATGACATTAGTAGTTTGGTGGTCGGTGAGGGAGCCCATCATCCATCCACTTAATGCAGCGGTTCTCTATTTTAGGGTAGTTCTACACTGAGTGGCAAGCTAAAGGATTTCCTGTAAACCAGGAAATCATTTACAACGCTGGGTGGCAACCATATGACCAACAACACGTGTCAACAAATGGGCTGGCGGAGGATTAGTACCCCTCCCTGGAAAACAACTAACTATAAATACAAACAAGAAGCCTAGGACCGGGTCTGACCTACAGGTGACGACTTGGGACCTGTCAAAGAACATAGTACGGACTGCGACATGGAATGTAAGGGGTGCGAATGATGAGGTGAAAGAGAGAGAGATTGTCTAGGTGCTTGACGGCGCAGGAGTGGACATATGTGGACTTAATGAGGCTATATGGAGAGGTGAGAGTGTGAGAGCGGGAGTATGATGAGGTATATGGGCGGGAGTAGGTGAGAATGAGAGGGCACAAGAGGGAGTATGTATTACTGTGTGCAAGAGATGGAAGGAGAATATTAAAGAGTATGGATCAGTTGGCTCAAGGATTATATGGGTAAGACTAATAGTAGGACTAAAAATGTGGACGATTGTATGCATGCGCAACACAAGATTGTACAAGCAGAGTGAAAGCCGAGTTCTGGGCGAATATGGAAGCATGCATGGAAAAGTTTGAAAGAAATGAGAGAGTGGTTTTGACTGGAGATGTGAATGGAAAAGCAGGGAATGTGAAAGTGGATGGAGTAGTTGGTGAGTGAGGTGTGCCTGCAGAAGTGGATGAGAATGGCAGTGCTCCACTGGACATTTGTGCAGGGAGGGGTTGGTGATAGTCACTACCCTCCTTAAGCACAAAATGATCCGCAGGTATAAGTGGCGAGTGATGAGAGGGGTAGGTGGTGAACTGAATGAACGGAAGGCAATGATTGATTATGTGTCTGTGGATGACAGAATGAGAAGGCATGTAATGGATGCAAACATACAGGGGGTGGGAGAGTGCACATTCTGACCACCAATTGATGGTGGTGAAAGTCAAAGTTAAAATGCTATGGAGGAATAGGTGGGGGAAGGACAGGAGGAAGAAGCCCATACAAGGAGGGTAAAAAAGCTGCAAAATGATGAAAAAAAAAAAGTCAAAATATGAGAGAAGTGGAGGAGCTATTAGGTAAATATGATTTGGAGCAGATGAGGGAGGTGGAAGGTGTGTGCAAGATATTCACAAGAGAAATTTGTGCAGCATGTGAGATGGTGCGTGGGGTGCAGAGAAGACGTAAGGGGATGCAAGGAACAGAGTAGTGGAATGAAGAGGTGAGACGGGCTGTGGCACAAAAGAACAAAGCATATAGTGAGTGGATGGGAAGCAGAGGCATGGAGAAAGTTGAGAGACGGAAGAGAGAGTTAAATATAGAGAGGAAGACAGTGGTGAAAAGATTAGTAAGAGAGAGTATGAAGAGCGTGGAAGAGGAATGTGGAGGGAATTTGATTGTAAGGTGGAAGGAATATAAGAAAATGTTCTGAAAAGAGGTAAAGAAAGTTTGACAGGGTGATAAAGATGTTAGTTGGGGAGTGAAAGATAAAAATGGAGAGAACAATTTAAGGAACTGTTAAACACAGAGAATGAAAGTAATGCGAGTATAAGTGGCTGGGAAATGGCTGGGAGAAGGAGGAAGGCCAGAAGGGAGGAGGAGATCAATAGGATGAAAATAGTGAAAGCAACGAGGAAACTCAAAATGGGGAAGGCCACAGGAATGGATGAAGTGTGTGGTGAAATGCTGAAGAATGGGGGAAGATAGTAGTAGAATAGATATGGAAGATGTGCAGGTTGGCCTGAGAGGAAGGGAGAGTCCCGGAGGATTGAATGTCAGGTATAATTATTCACATGTACAAAAGAAAAGGGGAAAAAAAAGTGTGTGGTAATCACAGGAACATTTGTCTTCTGAAAGCAACAATAAAAGTATACTGTAGGACACTTGTTGACAGAGTAAGGGAAATAACAGGAATTAGTTGGAGAACAAGGAGGTTTTAGGAAGGGAAGAGGTAATGTACATCGTATATTCATTCTTAGGTCTTTAGTGGAAAAGTTTCTAGAGAATGGAAATACGTTGTAGGCTATGCAGCCTTCAAGGATTTGGAGAAAGCATATGACAGGGTGGACAGACAAGGAATGTAGAAAATAATATGAATATACAGTATGGTGTAAATGGAAAGTTGTTCAGTGCCGTGAAGAGTATATATGAGGGTGCTAAGGTGGCAGTGCGTGTGGATAGTGAACTAAGTGAAATTTTCTGTCTGAATGTTGGATTGAAACAGAGATGTGTCATATCTCCATGGTTTTTCAATCTGTATATGGATGTGGTTATAAAAGATATACAAGGTAGTGCAGTGGATGTTGGAGAGGTCCTAATGAGAGAGGGCAGCATTTGGAAACTTTCTGTACTGTTACTGTTATCTGCAGATGATACTGTATTGTGAAGTGAAGAAAAAGGGGAACTGCAATGCTTGGTGAAAGAGTTTGGGAAAGTGTGTGAAACGGAAGCTAAAGGTGAATGTAGGGATGAGTTAAGTTATGGTCTTCGAGAGAAATGAAGTCACTGAATGTACAGTGAAATTGGATAATGAGGAAATGGAAAATGTGAGTGCACTTAAGTACTTGGGTGGTGTGATGAGTAAGGATGGAAGTTTGGAGGGTGAAGTGCTTGAAAGGGTACAGCAAGGAAGAAAGGTTGCTGGTTCCTTGAAAACAGTGATAAGAAAAAGGGAAGTGAACATGGAAGTGGAAAAGTTACTAAATGACAGTATTGTGATACCAACTCTAACGTATGAAAATGAAGCTTGGACCTTGTTGGAGGGGCAGAAGTTAAGAGTGAGCGCAGTGGAAATGAGTTATTTGAAAGGAGCATGTGGAGTCACATGGAGAGACAGACTGACAAATGAGGAAATGAAGGAACGTTGTGGTGTGGATGTGGATATGACAGAGAGCACTGGAAGAAATACACGGAAGTGGTTTGGCCATGTGGAGAGGATGGAGAACGAAAGACTAACGACGAAAGCGTATGTGAGTGTGGTGTAGGGGAGGAGCGGAAGGGGGAGGCCGAGGGTGAGATGGAGAGATGGAGAGGACAGGTATATGAGAGAGGGGGTGTGCGAGCTGAAAGCAAGGCAGTGAAATGGCGGGGGACAGGAAGATGTGCAGGCGATTTGTTTGTGGCCACCCCTTAAGGGATTAAGGCGTCTGACAATAGATAGACAGATAGGTAGTAGTTTAGCGAGAGGCAGATGTAACGTGCGATTTTCTCGTATCCCAAACATTAAGGCAAAATTCGAACACTGTCTTGTGAAATATTAGATTTAACGGAAAGTGTGGAAGTGACAGCTGATACTTCAGTAATTCTGTGAGAAATTGTGTACAAAAAAAATTGCGAGAATAATGGCTCTGCATTACCCAAGAGCTGGTTGCGAAATCGGAGAACAGTGTGGAAAAAGTCTAATTACTGCTGTTGCACAGAACTTTATCACTGGTTACATTTTACGCTCCCTGATTGGCAAGCGACTCGGACTGTGTCGCTAATGTAATGCTTCTCACCCTCGCATGTCTGATAGAGGCTGACATTCACCAGTGACTGATAACGATAGAATCCAAAAATGCTGAGGGGCTTGTCGCCAAGCCGAAAAGAAAAGAAGGGGACAGAAGAAGAGTCAGATGATGAAGTTAATTTCAGAAGAAATAAGCGTCATGATTTAATCCACAACGAATAAGCTGTATTTTGTGGGTAGTGGACAATCACAAGAACATATAGGGTGTGGCGGACAACGAAAACACCCAAGCAGTTCCCTAAGCCATGAATGCAACAGCTGCTTTGCAAATCCTGGACCCTATTTTAGCATCAGACACTGAAATCAACCAGTTTCATGTCTTCCGGGTGTCTGTGTCACTGAGAAGGAGGCAGCAGGTTCACTGATATAGACGGTTTTAATTTTCAGCTGAAATGGTCTTCTCATAACTAAAACATAAAATTTAAGTGGGATTCTGAGCTGAAATATTACTTTTTCATTGCGATTGATGTTATCTACACTAAACAAAAAAAAAAAATCTGTTGCAGCAAAATCCTAAAAAATAACGTCACTCTAAGGGAAAAGTGTAGATTTTTATTAGTCCCCTAAAACGAGTGGACTTTAGATGTGCCACTGGCCAAATCAAAATACTGGCTTAACACTGAAGGGATCAGAGTGTGGTTAGGTAAATAATTATGTTAGATGAGCAGAGATATTTATCTTAAAGTTTAGGGAGGGATGCGACTGATATATTGGCATGACTCGCTCTGCCACCGGACATGGTAGTAGTAGTAGTAGTAGTAGTAGTAGCTGCAATTGTAGTAGCTGCCGCAGTAGTAGTAGTAGTAGTAGTAGTAGTAGTAGTAGTAGTAGCTGCACTTGTAGTAGTTGCCGCAGTAGTAGTAGTAGTAGTAGTAGTAGTAGTAGTAACTGCAGTAGTGGTTGTTGTTGCTGTTGTTGCTTTTGTTGTAGCCCCGGATTCATCTGAATCGCGAACCTAGTGGACTACAGGCTGAAACTACCCATCTCCTCCAGTTCACCATCCACTTTTGGGAGATAGGGTGAGGGATGAGGGAGGCAAGTATTACAGAGCAAAAGCGTTGCTAGTTTCGATCGGTGCCACCAGATGAAGGCGTCCCTCTACAGCACCGCAGCGTATCATAGCTCATAGATGTGATACCTCAGTAAACGAGTCACTTTTGCTAAGGCAGTTTTATGCACACAGTAAGGATACAGTAAAGAGAATGGTTACTATTTTTATTATTTTTTTTATGTTGGTCCTCCATCACCCACCCCACGTCCATCCCATGGGGAGTTAAACTTTGTGGACATCATATTTCAGTAGTTAAACCACCTCTTGGGGTCCAATATACACATGTAATAAGCCCTTTTGCTGCGGTCTAATAACTTTTTATACTATTCTGACTATCTCCAGATGATTTTCTATAGCTCAGGAAAACCAGCAGCAGGAAAAATGTTAATCCTTTGAGTACACTGACGGCTCCTGTTTTTTAATCTTGCCATCACCAAAGATATTATTAAGCTTGGGATTTTTTGTTTTATGTGAGCGATTAGGTATGGTCTTTATTAACCCCTTCCTCATTAGAAATCCTTCCAGACTTAAGTAGCCTCGTTCTGTGGTGGTCTAACTTAAATGACAAACTCCGTGATCATAATGAACTGATTACAGGCTGTCAAGCTTAACCTTCAGACTGATGTTTACGAGCACCGCACCTAAAATTAGCTACAGATTATTTTAACCTCTTCAGAACGATGACTGTGATTTAATTCTTGTTACTACTGAATGATTATATATAACTTTAGAGGGGCCAATCGACGTGACGTTAGATGCAGTTTTAATTAATTCCTTAACTCAAAGAGGTCTACCCCAAATTTAACAGAACCGTCTGGAGGTGGAGAGATATGAAAGTAAGTCATCGGTCTGAAGAGGTTAATCAGCTCTGAAAAATATGTCCGAGCAAAATGGATGACCTTACTAACGACAACTGTATCTGGACACACGCCAGCTATAATTTCGCCTCACTTTCTGATCCCCTCCCTGGCTCCCTGGCTGATAGGAGAGGAAGTTGTAGTCATAGTTTCACAGAGAACAAGGAACTATGGTTGATGGTTTAAAGCTTTTCTAGACTGCACATGTAAACATGTGTTACTGTTGGAGTTGTTACTTAACCCCGGTCTGTGTGGCCAAGCAGACCCGTCGAACACCGTATGTAATTGCTTCTTTGGGGCCGTCCTACAGGTGCAATTCAGTATACACACTACACCTTATAGGGATCCAGCGCCCTCTTGTGGTAAATAGCTCCTCACCGGAGTCGGACCATGATCCTTTCCATAGCAAACTGCAGGGAAGTATGAGGAGGTTTGGTTCCCAGGTGAACGCCGCGGTTGCTCCACCCAGAGTGCACAGCGCCTGTTCTTCGTGTAATCTAACAAAGCTCCAGACTACTCCTGTACTACTAGAAACCAGGTCATCATTCGGTGTGAAACTCAACCAACGACTTCTCTCCGGCCAGAGTAGGATTAAAGGGTGAGTTAACCTGTAGCTCAGCAGTGTAGCGCTTACCTAGAGCCAAGGAAGTGAGGAAGTTGAGGAGAGACGGGAGAGCCAACCGCGCCATCTGTGGGAAAAACACACATTAGTACTGCTTGGGGTTATGATGACACTCGTACCGGATACAGTTTAACTTCAAGAATATGCATTAAAACAAGTACACATTATTATCAATATTTCCAGCATCAACATCACCATCACTCTAAACGTCGTCGTCCCCAACGGTATCATATTCATCACAAAAATATCATTTCCATCGTCATCAGCATCATCATTAATATCATCATAATCACCCACGTCATCTTGATCGTCATAATTATCACCATCCATATCAGCATCGCCATTATTATAATCAGTCGAATAACCATCATCAAATTCATCACTATCATCATCAACAAAATCACTAGCAAAATCATCACGATCACCGTTATCATCATCATCATCATCATCATCATCATCATCACTGCTATCTTATATGAACCGGATGGGCAGGATCTGGATACAGTCACATAAAAGGACAAAAACCAGAGAACCAATCACAAAAGTACCCAGGGAAATCAGTCATGTATTAATTCATATTCAAGCCATTCAAGCCTCAGAAATTCATACATCCGTCCCTCACATTTGGTAATTAATCTTAACACCACTGTCAATGCAGTCCCTAGCCAAGTGTCTGCTGATTTAAAAGTGAGCGCTGTAGCTGTTCGCCGCTTTCTCCTCCCCATTAAAGCAAATAATGCTGAAAGCATAATGTATTTCACCTGCATATACACGTCTATCTTCATAATGAACGCATGGAAAAGCCAGACGTAAATAAAAACCAGTAACTAGTTACAAGAAAATATTACTGAATTCATTCATTTTTCTATGACGTAAAGCTACAAAAGTATGGATAAATGTCGGACCTTTCCTGGGACAGGGCCTAGAAACGCCATTGTCACCGAAGTACTGAGTTACTGCGTTATTGAGAGACTGATTACCTTACGTCAGCCAGCCCAGCACCCATTATGACAAGCCAACCTATGTTTTCCTCCAGAGCTCTTTTCTCTGTCGTAATTTTGTAGGTTAAGTAAATCTGAAACTTTGAAAATAAGGTTTTCAACGTTTGGGACTGTTTAGATGACACTGAAAATTATTAGGTTAGTTACCAAAAAGGGGCTAGTATCCCCCACTTCAGCTCTGAGATGCAGCTTTAGAGATACGCAAATACATTTTTTAGCTTAATTTTGATAAGTTTTGGCTAGTTTGGGTAAGTGTGGATATATCTCAGTTTTAGTTTTGGTGGGAAAAGTCTGTCGTGACATACTGGAGTTTCGATTCAGTGCTTTACCACCCAGCTGCATGTCTGACATCGTACTTGCTCACTCTGAATGGTGAAAAAAAAAAAAAAAAAAATGGAAATAGATCCTCCCATCTTGAATTTGGCTCTCTCTTGTATTTTGTTTTTCTCTTGGAAGGAACAGTTATTGCGGGCTCGTGGCCTTTGGTCCCTTCTTCCTAATATAAAAAAAAAATAATCAATCAGTTGTTTAAGACTCGCTTTCATTTAAAAGAGGAAGGAGTGCAATAACCTGTGTAGGGCTCAAAGCCACCTCGCCACTGTAGGTATGATTTACTTTTTTTTAATAACAGAACAGAGAAAGGAAAAACAAATGAATAAGAAAAATAATCCATACACCACATAACTGGTGTCCTCTGTTCATAAGATATCTGTAACAGTTAGACTTGAACAGCTGTGGGTTGAAGTTTGGAGGGAAACAACTCTGGGGAAGCGAGTTCCAGAGAGATGCAATTCGGGGAATGAAAGAATTCTGATAGGCATAAGTTCTGCAATATGGCTGTAGGGCAATCCAGTCATGAGCGCTACCAGATGCCCGTGTAGCACGAGGGAAGGCATGGAGAGGTGGCACCATGGACGCAACTTCGTCTGAGCATTTGCCATAAAAATATCTGTAAAAAAAATGCAAGGGAGGCAACATTCCTTCTTAATTGTAGGGGAGGTAGTTTATTTGTAATGGCAGGGTTGTTAATGATTCTAACACCTTTGTTCTGAATTTTGCCTAGTTGTTTTAATGCAACCTCTCCTCATCCATTCCACAAGAGTGAGCAATATTCAAGCTGAAAGAGCACATGACTTTTATAAATTATAACTAACTGCCCATCAGTGAAGAAGTTACGGACTCTGTACAATAATGAAAGTTTCTTTGAGGCAGTTTTAGCAAGTGATCTAACATGAGAGGTCCAGCTGTACAATAATCAAAGTTTCTTTGAGGCAGTTTTAAAGTGATCTAACATGAGAGGTCCAGCTGAGGGCATTGTTAAGTAATGCGCCGAGAATTTCAATAATTTTGGAGATGGGAATATTAGTAGCACTGAAGGTAATATTCGAATTTGGCAATATCTGTCTATTAGTAAAGTGTATATATTTAGTTTTACTATCATTAAATGAGACAAGGTTGTTTTGTCCCCATTCACTGATCGTAGATAGGTCTTGATTTATGGAGACGGCTGTACTGAGTTCAGAGGTAGAGATATTAGACTTTGTAAATTGGTATCTGAGTGTGAATGAACTATGTAGTGTTGAGTCATCTGCATATGAGTGGATGGGATTGTGGGTGACAGATAAGAGATCATTAATATGAACCTGGAACAGGGTTAATATATATACAACTTGTCAAACTTCGTGACCAGATATGCTTAGAATCACTACCGCCCACACTTTAATAGGTCGGAGTGTGTGGACCTAAGAGGAAAAATGTTATAATTGCAAGACGGCCTCGCATCTTTTAGAGTGTGTCGGTCAGGTGGGTATGAATCTCACAGAGATGAGCATGCTTTACGATACGATGTTATTATACTTTGACGTTTATATAAAATATATATATATATATATATATATATATATATATATATATATATATATATATATAAATATATATATATATATATATATATATATATATATATATATATATATATATATATATATATATATATATAGAGAGAGAGAGAGAGAGAGAGAGAGAGAGAGAGAGAGAGGTATACCGTATACACATTCCTGTTCGTTGTCATCGCTTCTTCCATGATACACCACCCGCCCGTTTGGAAAGATGGTGGTGGCAGACCCCCCCCCCCCGCCCTCTAATCTTAAGCCCATACTGGTTATCTTCCTTAATGACTCTTGCGCAGTGGGCAGACTTAAATATATTATGGTTAATACAGTTCATTATATCTCAACTATTTTTCCCTTCTGTATTCCGATTCTGCTGTTCCTCTGAAACACATTGCATTTCTCTCCCCTCTTTTATTCACATTCCTTCCCATTAACTTAACTGACCAACTCATAATTTCTCAGACATTTCCTGTCTCTCTTCCCTTCCATTTTCCTGTCTTGCAGTTTCATTTCATGGTTAATTTTCTCTCGGTCTCATTCTATTATTCCTTCCCCGCCAACTGTCTTTGCTTCTGAAATGCTCCTGTCCAAATTCCGGTCAATCACTCGCTCCATAATTCCCACAGATCCTCTCCTCCAATTTTCCTAATCCCTAGAGCCTCACTTTCTCCTTTTTCCTAAGCTATTTTCTCTCCGTGTCGCCATTTTTTTTTTTTTTGTCGGGGTGAAGGGCATGGAATACATTCTTCCAAAAATGCATGTTTATCCCGACTCTGGGCACATATTAAGCAGTCTCTTCCCGAGAAACTGAGAGTCTTACGCATAACAGATGGGATCAAAAAATTCACATGTACATTAGTTGGGCTTAAGTACCTACCGTCCACACTGAATACATGCCTCGGCTGTACGAATTCAGGACTGGTGTGATGGTATTAGCATTTTTAAAACTGCATATCAATATTCTTAAAGAAGGACTGTTAAGACAGTTGACTCGCATTCAGATCCCTTAAGTGTTCCCGTCCGCAGTCCGGGATCGATTCAGCGTCTTTTCAAACATCAGTCCAACATTTTAACACTCGGCCACCATCCACGCGTGCGGGAAAATTAAAGACTTGAGGGATGATTGTGTGTGACATTTTACTGGGCACTTTGATATTTTTCTATTTTCCCGTGTCTGTTTCTGGATCTCTCACACACATTGTAATGGTGGGAAACAGCGCTGGTTCTCGTCATCATGATCACATCACATCACATTATCATCAGCCTGAGTCGGTTCGCAGCAAAACAGATGATTTTCTTTCTCCCTCCCTCCCTCTCTCTCTCTCTCTCTCTCTCTCTCTCTCTCTCTCTTAGTTACTGGGTACTTTTCTGTTCCTTTTTTTACATAATTTTTGGCAAATTTTGCTCTCGAAATTTTTTCCTGACTACAATTCCCTTTTACCCTGCCTCTGGGTTGGCATTCTGTTATCCTAGTTATATCGGCGGGTTGCAAGTGCGAGAGAGTTGTATGCCTGGCCCTGTTTGTGTCAGTCCTGTCTTTCTGTTTGCATGATTATGGAAAGCTTTTGGATGAAACTGGACCAGATTTTGCCTTATGGCAAAGGACCACCAGAGGAGCAGATGATTAATTTCGGGTTTATTATTTTTTTTCTTTAGACAATGAATGGAGGAAGGAAAAACAACGAAAACAAAAAACAAGTCCATGTTCCTAAAGGCATCCTTCATTCATCAAATATTTATAACAACTGGATTTGAATAAAATTGGATTAAATGTTTGTGGGAAGCAACTCCCAGGAAGTGAATTTCGGAGAGTAGTAGTTCTGGGGATAAATGAATTTTGATAAGCAGAGGTTCTTCACCGCGGGGAAGAGAGTGTGAGTTCACGGGCGCTCCCAGCTGCCCGAGTATTTCGGGAGATATGTGAAGGGGAGGCACGATTGAAGCAAGTTCGTCAGAGCATTTAAGGCAAAAATATTGGTAAAATAATGCAAAAGAAACAACATCTCTATGTACTGTTAATAGAGGAAGGTCCTGCGTAACGGCAGGACTATTGATTAATCTAATGGCTTTATTTTGAATTTTGTCCAACTGCCTCAATGCAACCGTTCCACATTCACTCCACAGTGGCGAACAGTATTCGATCTGAGAACGCATATGAATTTTGTATATTGCGGCCAACTGCTCGTCAGTGAAGAATTCACTAACTCTGTACAGAAGTCCCATTTTTTAGAAACATTTTTGGCAAAGGACTTAACATAAGCTGACCAGCTTAGGTTGGTGTTTAGTGTGACACCAAGGATATCAATTGTCATAAGTCACAGGCTACGTCAACACAGTTTTGATCTGAATCTGAACAAACTTGGTGGAAAGGGTTAGAAATAGTAAAAGATGAAGTGATTCAGCTTGAAGAAACAATTGATCAGAAGTAAATTTGAGTCCTAGGCAAGATCTGTTGTTCATCCCTTCAACTCAAACAGGGATGGTTTAATTTCGATCAGTCTTGGTAGAAGGGTTTTAAGGCAAGTCGAGGATGAGACTTTTCTAGTTCAAAAATAACAGATTAAAGGTCAAAGTCACAGGCTAAGGTCAAATTAATCACTTTTGGTCCGATTTGAACCAGACTTGGTGGATGGGATAAGGGTCAGGCGGGTATAAAACTTATTCCATTTGGATAGCTGTCAATCAAAGGTCAAGGGCACACACCGGGACTAAAGGTTCATCACTTCCACATACTCAATTGGTCCCTGTCCTGTCCTGCACGCTGGTCATCAGTTTCGATGCACCGTGACGAATTTTGCTACAATCAGTAGATCAGAAGTGGAGAAGGTGTTTCCATTGATCACACTTAAACAAACATTTGCTCATTTTATTTTTTTCCATTACCATTCTCCATAACCACAGGTGCCCAATGATCACGTGGATGGGCCCTCAGACTTTCTGAATGCTTGTTCTTGTTGTTCATCTGTTATCTGTACTTGCAAAAACGCGATGTATCGTGTCATTTACTACATTTTAACTGTTACAGATATACTTTCTTCTTTAATCTGCTCCTTTATCTAAGGCGTTCTATTTTTTTTTATTTTTTTATTCTATGTCATGCCAAAGATAATAATTTTCATTCTTTTCTGAACGACTCCTATGCCTAAACTTTAGGTGCGTGACAGACCTTAGCGTTTTTGTCCTTATGTTAGAACATGAAGTTAAAAATTTCTGTATATATTTTATTTTTAGAAACAAAAGCAATTTACTGAATTTCATTATTTGCCACAAGTACTCAGCCTAGTTAATGTTTGACTTTGTAATCACAAAAATATTTCTACTCTGACTGTTCATTATATTTTGCAGTACTTCCAACACATCACATCACTTCCCCCCTTATATTACTCTTAGGGTTGGGTGGTAGGTGGTGGCAACTATCCTTCACTCATATGATGTAGTGTTGCTTACTTCTTCCTTCATCTTTATTATTCTTTATCTCTGTCTGACCCCTCTCTTCCTATTTCTCTCAGCCCTCCTGTCACTTACTATAACTCTTCTTACTACTGCAGGTTGCTCCTCACTGAATGACAAGCTTAATGGTTTCGTGTAATCCTGGAAACCATTTATAAAATTGGGTGGTAACCATTCGAATATACCCAGATAACGTGGTATGCTGGGTCAGCTATGGTGCCCCTCCAGGGGTTGGTGCTTGCCTGCGGTTGATGGGTCTGCTCGGCCAGACAGACCTGAGCTATGCAACAGTAACAACTCCCAAGGTTCAACATCATAATTCATATGACATCATTATGTTCTTAAACAAGAGGAATTTAACTTAAGTGATATTTTTTGAACTGGAGGAGTTACATACAGCCTTCATTAATTCTTTCACCACTAGAAGTTATTCCTAAGTTCAGTAAAAATCGTCTGGTGGCAGTTTAAATAAGATGGAAACTTCGTCACAGAACAGAGGGAGTTGAGTGGCATGGAGGAGAATCTCTTTGAGTGAAGCGGCCATTACTGATTGTTTTTAATCCCTAAGCAGCAGTGCATCTCTCCCAACTTAATACTATCTCTGGTGGCTGAAAAAAAAAGATATATAAAACAAGCCTGGAGCTAAAGAGGTTAAACATCAACCTCCTTAATCTGGTAAAGTGATAAATTTAGTTTCCATGAATCACACACCTAGTTTTGCAGGTTACAAGTGGGGACGATTTTTTTTTTTCTTTATTTCTCAAGGGCTGTTTCTCCCTCGATGCACTTCACAGCACACTCATCCCTCGCGCCTTCCTCCTCAGCATTGATCTCTCTCTCTCTCTCTCTCTCTCCACAGATGACACATAATTTAATCACGAAGCAGCCTCAAACACAAATACATTCATGCATAATTTTACACGCCTATTCACGCCTGTATATTTCATCATTCATCCAGGTGACCTTACTTTCACACCCGCAAAATGAGATGCTGTGAAACGAACCTGCAGTATAATTTCCCACAATGACGTGTTCATCATATTCTAAATTGAAATGTGATTCCATATTCCATCACCTGCCTCAGAAAAATTGTTGTCAGTGATATAGAATACGTGTCTGGCATTATATCTTTTTTCAGTATTTTCAGTCCCTGTGTATTTTATTTTGATTAAAGTCAGGTGATTATAAGGCTCAGGAAAGATGTCTCATACTAAAAGAAATACTGAACTGTAATTTTAAAAGGGAATTTGGAATATATTAGGTGTCCAAAAAACAGACAACACGCGATATATATATATATATATATATATATATATATATATATATATATATATATATATATATATATATATATTTTTATGTATACTCCTTTAGAGCAGACGTAGCAGAAACAGAAAATAGTAAATCAAGATATAGAATTACTGATGACCGGATGCTATATTCTTCTTACTCTAACTTGGCCTGAAATTACTCCCTTTAAATCTTCACTGCTATTTAATAAACCATTAGACCTAGCAAAAGGCGTAGTCACGAAGAAGTGTTCCGGAGAAGCATGTAGAGCCATTGCACTATAATTTTCTGCCAATGAGCTGGAACAAACTGCAAAAGGACGAATATCAAGACCAAATCAGTTTAAAAAAAAACAAAAAAACTATACACTCTTCATACACTAACTTGGCCAGATTTTCGTCCTTTGGCAACATGTTTCACGTAGCTCAGTGGCAGAAAAAAGATAACACTACTGCTGCACATCCATACCATAACACTTCTTCGTGACTAGCACCACATTCTAGTGTTAAGCCATTGCTAAAACTCGCCGTTGATGCTGAGAGATGGCAATTTTAAGCCAAGTTAGAGTGAAAAGAGTATAGTTAATCCTAGTAAGCAAGGTACAAAATATTACAGAAATCCAGGGCCCAAATATGCACTTCCTTCTGAGACACCCTGTTCCCACGATTAGACAACCCGGAGTTAATGTTTCTATTCCAGTAACTTCTATACCAGGCATTCCATCTATACCAGTTACCTCTACACCAGGGACCTTTTCTACACCAATCCCCGTTATACCAGCCACATTATCTATACCAGGTAATTCTATATCAGGTTTCCCATCAATGCCAGTAACCTCTTTGCTAGGCATCCCATCTATACCAGTAACCTCTACACCAGGCGCCTCTTCTATTCCAGCTACCTCTACACCAGGCACCTCTTCTGTACCAGTCACCACTATACCAGGCATCATCTATGTAATACACCCACATACACCAGTGATATGTTCTATGTCATCCACTTCTACACCAGACATTTCCGGTGTATCAGTCACTTCTATACCAACTGTTAAATCTATACCAGATATCCATGTAAGCCGGGCATTTCTTCTATACCAGGGATTCATTCTATACCACTTGAATCTGTCATATCCATTCCAACGGCGGATATACCAGGCATCGGTTCATCACACCAAGCTTCCTCTCCATACCACGTACTTCATCTATACCATTCATTTCTATACCAGGCATCATTTCAAAACACTAGGCGTCTCATCTATACCAGGCATTTCTTCTATATTAGCCACTTTTATACCAGGCATCGGTTCAATACACCACACATCTCTTCCATACCACTCATTTCTACACCACTTCCTTCCATTCCAGTCGCTTCTATACCAGCCATGCATTTATACCAGGCGCTGATGACATTCCTGCAAGAGAGAGAGAGAGAGAGAGAGAGAGAGAGAGAGAGAGAGAGAGAGAGAGAGAGAGAGAGAGAGAGAGAGAGAATAGAGAAATGCATATATAATTGGCCTATTATTCACCCCCGTCATTTACAAGGTCATTATATATATTTTAGGGCCCTTAATGGTATGGCCGTCAAGGAGAAACTCAGAACAGATGGGAATATATACAGGTGACTATGTGTGTATGTTTTATATGTGTATGTCTGTCTGTATGTCTGTCTGTATGTATGTATGTATGTACAATTGGGTAGGATTTACGCACCTATTTATGTATGCTTGCATGTATGTACTGTATGTGTGTATGTATATATATATGTATGTGTGTATGAATGTGAGTATATAAGTACTGTGTGTATGAGGGTTACATAACATTGATCTGAACGTCCTGTTTACTAATGTCCATTGTGTGTGTGTGTGTGTGTGTGTGTGTGTGTGTGTGTGTGTGTGTGAGAGAGAGAGACGTCCCTTCCTCAAAATTTCCCAGTCTTTGTGAGTGCATATGTATGTGTATGGAAGTATGTACGCATGTGTTTATGTATGTACTGTTCCTACGTCTGTATGTATGAAAGGGGCATCACATCGATCTGACTATCCTTTTTGTCAATATTCCCATTCTGTGTGTGTATGTGCGTTGTAAATATGCGTGTGTGTGTGTATGTACGCATGTATTTATATATGTATGTATATATGTATGTACGTATTTTTCTTCACGTATGGATGTATATCTCTGACTGTCTGTGTGCATGTGTAATGTAGAGAGGAGTGGCATCAACCTGAATCTTGTGTGTGTGTGTGTGTGTGTGTGTGTGTGTGTGTGTGTGTGTGTGTGTGTGTGTGTGTGTGTGTGTTTGTACTGTATGTAGGATCTGTATGAGCGTGGGATGACATCGATCTGAACCCCCTCTCTGTAAATATGCCCTGTGTGTGTGTGTGTGTGTGTGTGTGTGTGTGTGTGTGTGTGTGTGTGTGTGTGTGTGTGTGTGTATGTGTGTGTGTGTGTGTGTGTGTGTGTGTGTGTGTGTGTGTGTGTGTGATGGAAGGGGAGGGTGAGCTGTGATATGTATGAGTTATGTGAGTGATTTAATATCATGGCCAACACATGCAGCACATTTCTCTATTATCATTTTCAACAGGATTAGCTGATCTACAGAGTGCTCCATATATTGCACCCACCTGTCTTGCGTAGAACAGGAAAGGCACAGTCTGCTGGTGTGGGGATCGCGCCCAATATTGGTTTCGTGAAATTCTTAACCAAAAATATAACTACTGGACGTTCAAAAGCAAATAATATGTCATGTGAAAGTATGAGTAGAAAAAGACACAGGTTTGACACATGAAAAGCTGTCTGAGCAGTCCCCACAACACACATGAAATTTTCAGCTAGTGGTAAGTGTTGTCCAATACATGAACGACTTTATATAAAGCCACTGCATTTCAGAGTTCCCATGTACAGCTTTACCGTTTTAGAACACTGATATTTATGCATTTTACTCTTATTAGCCCAAGACGATTTTATTCAGCTTACAGAAGACCTCTGCGACAAAGGGGGCTTGAAACGATCTCTAACCCTTCCATTACAGTGAGGATTTTTTTTATTCCTCCAGGTCTTTGCTTTATAATTACTAACTTCAGACGATTTTCTGCAGCCCAGGACAAACCCCCCGGATAAGTACCTTTAGGATGGACTATTTTCTTCCTATATTCTTCTTAATATCAGACGATTTTATTCAGCTTAAAGGGAGACTATCTGAAGGGACTGAGTTAATGGAGGCGGTATCTTAACCCCTCCAGTTTCAACAGTTTTCCTGCCACTGAATCATCTTGAGGTAGCATCAGCAAACTAAAAAATTTCGTCATCGTAATGAGTACTGAAAATGGGAAACTACTCTTAACACCTTTCCTTTAGTCACTTATTCCTAGCTATATTCTTGCTACACCCGCGAAACTTTCATTTTCTAAGAGGAGGCTTCCCGAATAAAGAGGATTAGAGGATTAGAGACAGCCCTCACGAACTCCCTCTCAGTACTTGGTGTGGTGCTGGAGAGGGACGCCTTCACGTGGAGGCACCCATATAACTAGGCGGCTCCATTGCCTGGTCATACAAACATCCCTCACCTACATCCCTATCCCCTGAAAGAAGGACGGTGTTGGGGAAGAGGAGTACTGAAGCCCGCAGTCTACCGAGTTCACATTTCAGATGAACCTGGGGCCACAGCAGTAACAATTTAGGGAGGGATGGTATAAGTAAAATTGTCTCTCAGTAGATAGAATAAAAAATAAAAGTATGTCGTTGGAATGAAGAGGCTAATTCCAATCACCGAGATGGACAGGAAGAGGAGGGATAAATATCGAGAGCAGACGAGAGATATTGAAGGTTATGGAATTAGGAAGTGAGTGAGGGAGATTTAATATGGGAAAGGGATTTTTGAGAGTAATAGGATTTGAGAGAGAGAGAGAGAGAGAGAGAGAGAGAGAGAGAGATCCAAATAGACAGGCACTAAGATCATGATTGCGCCCCAGGAAATCTTTTGTGTCCTAAATTACAGAAATAAAAAATCACTATGGATGTAGAAAATAATAATATAGCTCTCGTAGACTAAGGAATGCATACCAATATACTCGTAACCGAGCGCTCCCAGAGGTCCTTTGTTGGGAATAAATGAAGACGTGTGTGTGTGTGTTGTGAAATTGAGGCGCATGTAGTGAGTCTGTGATGGTGAGAGGGACTGCATTAGAGAGAGAAAGAGAGAGAGAGAGAGAGAGAGAGAGAGAGAGTGTGTGTGTGTGTGTGTGTGTGTGTGTGTGTGTGTGTGTGTGTGTGTGTGTGTGTGTGTGATGAGACGCAAATGGCCTATCTGCTCCCCTGGCCCTTCTCTAGCATTGTCCTTCAGTTTCTTCTCTCAAGGGTGGGAGGGGGGAAGAAACTATGGAATGGGAGAGTTTATGAGATAAGTAGATGTGTTCCGGTGTGAGAATGGCGTTCATGTGAGAGTAAAGTAATTATTATTTTATTCTTGGTAGTGTAGATGCCACCTGTTCAAAGGTCCAAGGGTCTGCTGGCAGATTTTTGATCATACAGTTCCACCAGGGGCGTAGGCAGGGCTTCTGATCCAACTGATGAAGACTAGCCTCTGAGGGAGTATTCATGAAAGATCTTCAAGAAATCTCTAAATTATAGGAAGAGCAACTTAGAGAAAAAACACTCAGAGAGCGCAAGCCTCCGCCAATGCTATTAAAAAGGGTCCGGATCAGGATCAACGGATATAGCATCCAGATCCTGATCCTGATCGGCCCTCAAATTTAATCAATTCGCTCTTGGTCCAAGGGCCACCTTTCCACCAAATTTCATTTAAATTCAGTGATAACTTTTGGAGATATTGTGCGAGATACTACGGATCCGGATCCGCCCCAAAATCTGATCATTTCTTCCTTGGCCCATGGCCCACCCTTCCACACAATTTCATCAAAATCTGCTCATAACTTTTGAATGAAGTTGCTGATAGACAGACAACAAACAACAAACAGACGAAAAACAAACCAACGCCGGAAAAAAACATAACCTCCTTGGCGGAGGAAAAAAATGTCACTAAACTGATGTCAGACGAGTATATTCTTTCCTGAAAACTCATCTCGTGAAGGAGTTTATGAATGCTGTGCCTTACCCTCGAGTTCGACAGGTTTTTCTTACGATAACTAAGTCGTCTGGGGAACGCAGGGAAAAAAATACATCATCTGATCCACGATGTTAAAAAAGCACGACTCGGAAATTGAAACTCCGCGAGAGAAATCCGGAAAATGAAGTAGGTATTGGGATGAGAAAAACCGTGCTTGGGCCGCGGGCAATTTCTTTTAATGATATTGCAAGGCACTGGAAGAATGTTCCAAGAAGAGGGAACACGAGAGATAATATAACCCTCTGAGGACGTCCTTTGTACCCTCTCATAGCTACCTCCAAACGATTTTATTAACTTTGAGATATTTTGAAGCTGCAGGGATGAGGAATAAGGTTCACCAACGCCTTCACTACTAGGGTTCCCATTGAATCTGAAGGAAATCGTCTGATCGCAACAAAAATAAACTACTTTTGGATGTCATCTTAGTTAAGGAGTTAATTCTGCTTTGAAACTAGCCGTGGAGTGAAATATCAACCATTTTAATACCAAGTACTCTCTAAAGCATTATAAAATCGTCTTGCGGTGGACAGAATATGAAAAAAGAAAAATGTTTCGCCAAAGTCTGATATCTTGTCAGAGGATAAAAATAATTCCTTTCATTGGATTACAATTTTCTAGTTATCTTCTTGATAACTCCAAACGATTTTGCTGAACTATAGTCATGATCAGACGCGGATAATTTCAAGCAATAATTCATGAGCGGTAATTTTCCACGCAATATTCCTGGCAATAATTCCAGTAATTTCGACGATCTCTCTCTCTCTCTCTCTCTCTCTCTCTCTCTCTCTCCCTCTCTTTCAAGGCTGCCTGGCACCCATGGGTCCTAGTCTTCCTCATCCAAATAAACAATGCCCAAGCCTTTCTCATTTAACACTTCCAAATAAGTTTACCGTGCCGATATAAGTGCAGGTCACTGGTACGACCTTTGTTTGGTGAGGAGGTGTAAATTATGATATCGAAAAGCCATGTGTCGCTACCTAATCTCTCATAAAATTTAGCCCCTTCACTTTGATGACGTATTCTTAACAATTTTGTTATTTCTCGACGTTTTTTGTTTTCACTTTATTAACTGGGTGGTTTTTATATAGCTTTTAGTGATCTATTTTTCTACGAGATGGCCTTCTGATGATAGGTGAATTTGTCTGGTAGTAGTCTAATTAAAATTTAAAAAGTAACACAGCTCAAGAAGGTAAGGTAAATTCGCACCAGTTGCATAATTATATATGTATATTTTTTAATAAGATACCCAGCTATTGTCATTTTGTATGAGAATGTAAACAAGATCATACCCATTCTTCAGCTTAAGTTTTGACGGGGACACTTGTCACGGGTAAATGTCTTGGCATGGAAAAGATAGCCCAAACACTCAACGCCAGTCCTTTCAAGACCGCTGCTATGTATGGACCCCTGTGATATATCTTTTCGATGATAAGTAACAATGTAAGAACAGCCGTTGCTTCCATATTGCTGTTTTTGTTCTAGTACGAGAATCATGCAGGTGTTGTTCGTCTCCCATCCACTAACATCGTGGTGTCCATTTGTCTCTTTCTTGGTGGATGACTGTCGAGCGGATCAACTCGTGTGGCCACTTTTGGATGACTTCCTTGCCTGGCAAATTGTCAGTTTTTTCTCTTTTTTTGCGTATTGTTATATGATCAAGTCTTTTGTAAGGATCTGCAGTGATTTTTTTCAACGCTATAATTATCCCTTCCAAAAAAAAAAAAAGTCTCCTCTACAGTATACTGAACAAAATTGTCTGGAGATATTAAGAATCAGTTAAGAAACACGTCCTCGATCTGAAGAAGTGAAGATAAAACGAAGTACGTTATAGATCAGAAGAAGTTTCATCTTTGTCAAACGTATAAAAAAAAGCAATAAAAATAATGCTATCCAATTTCACATATAAATTTCACGGTCATAAAAAGAAATGGTCCAAACATTTCTGCTTAAAATACAAAAAGCTCCCTAAAATTTCAAACATTATTTTTTTTAAGGACTAAGAACTACACTCAAAATTTCACTTCAGCTGACAATACCAGCTTTTGCACGAGAGGGTCATTTTTTTTATATATTCTAGTAAGTACAAGAGAATTTTAGTCAAGTCAGTGAAGAGAAGAACCATCCAACTATTGAAAGGACAAATAAAGGTTAATTCTGATCTCTCCAGTGAATTTAATCTCCTCCAAACTGAACAGTATAATTGGAATAAACTCAGACTTATTTTCATTACTGGAATTTCAGAAACAAGACTTCGAAAACTACATAGATTCATCATTTATCTCGTACTGATTCACTTAGGATTTCCTTTTCTACTTTTTTCTTTCCCCTTTTCTTTTTTTTTCTTCTTTTTGCTAACACCAGACGCTTTTGTCAGATAAGGAATAATCGTGGCTCTCAGAGGGTTAAATGTCTGCGTACAGATAAAAAAAAAAAAAAAAAAACGTCGTTTTCAGTAAGACAAAGTTATAATCAACAGGCTTTGTTAATTTCCACTGTGCCATTTCCGGCTGATTTGGGGGGTGGATTGGCACACTTTCATGCACTTAGATTTAAATATTTGTTTTATGTACTCTGTCTGTCTGTCTGTCCACACACACACACACACACACACACACCACTCTTTTGATCACACTCATCACACCATTCGACAGATTTCAATTTCTTATCTAGCTCAGAAATGAGTTGATGATTTGAGGCAAATTGACTGTGCTGATTACAAATATGTTTTAACTTCATTTGGATCACGCACAGATTTTCTTAAATTTAGCCTTGAAAACTTTGTTCCACTAGTCAGAAATCAATATGCTCCTATCGCCTAGCTATGGCGGGATTTTTTTTTTTTTATCGAGAATTATTAATTGGAATGTAAAAGTGTTATGCAGAAACAAAGTCATATGTATTATTCCACCGTTGTATGCAAATTTCGCTGTGAATACAGGTACTCATAGTACTTTTTTTTTATTATTTCTTTTTGTACTAAACATCGGCCCGTGTCAGCATCCAAGAAAAGTCCGCCATCATACCAGCGTCAATTCAACCTTGATATCTTTCTTCCATTACCGCAATATCCTGGTGAAAACGTTCATCCTGTTCGTCACTAACATCCCCCAAGTTTGTTGAGAGAAAAAAAATAAAACGAGAGGTGAGTGAAGAAAATGGATTTTAAGGAACATGCGACTTCTAGGTTCGTGGTAGGCAACCAGGAGCTCTTCAACGATTTCCACGTAATTTTCACTGCGATGGCTGCCCAGAAAACCAGGATAAATTTTCTTAAGAGACCGTCAAGCCCTAAGTTCGTCTGCCTCGAGGGTTCCATCAAATTGACTGTCTTTCATCAGGCTACGAATTTGTGGGAAAAAGAAATTGCCTTCCTTCAATTTGGCATCGCTAATCTCAGGGAAAACTTTCTTTAGGTGTGTGAAGCCTGCACCTGTCTTATCCAAGGCCTTGACGAAGTTTTTCATCAAGCCTACCTTGATGTGAAAAGGCGGAAGTATGGTATCTTCCACTTGGACGAGTGGTTAGTTCCGTACATTGTGTACACCGGCTTCGTAGGAACTTCGGGGAGGCCACTCACACTGGATATGGTGCTACTGAACATCACGGCCGTCCCATGAACACAGGAAGCAACAGTATTTCGTGAAACCTTTTTGTAGGCCAAGCAGCATGGCTACTACTTTCAAATCGCTGCAGATTTTCCATCGGAATTCGTCGTACTCAGTGAAAACGAGGAGTTTTTGCATCGATTCGTTCGTTTCCTTCATTGCAGAAGCTAAAAATAAATGGTACACTGAGCAACATACTCCCTTTGAGGAGAATAGCCTTCAGACCTGATTTGCTGGAGTCAATAAAAGTCGCCAGTCGTCAGGATCATGAATCCTTCCCAAGGCTTCAAACAGACCTGCGATATTGCTGCAGCAGCATACTCCTCCGTCTGACTTGAAGAAGCGTTCCAAATTTTGTTACCGCTTCCTGAAACTCGTCACCTTTGTGTCTGGATGCAACAAGTTCCATTTTTGCAATCTCTAAGCGAGTAGTTCTGCCTGTTGTTTTGATAAATTTACTGTAGGTCACGCACAAGACCGTCAAGATCGTCTTGGGTGACTCGATGGTGTACTTTGCCCGACGGCTGACATTCAAAGTCAGAATCAGGGGCAGCTGCTCCAGATGCCACTCCATTTTCATTCTCATCTGAAGTCTGGAATACACATTTATTTGCTGGCGGCCTTGGAATAGGAAGGTCCCCCGTGTGGTCAACCACTTACTGCCGATGGTAGACTTAAACAAAGCTGTTCTTGTCTTTTAAAGAAAATCCCACAACTTCTGTCAAGCAAAAGTGGCAATCTGTTGTGTGGTCATTAGGTTCTCTCCACAGCATGGGAACTGGGAAAGGCATCCCTGCTTTCCTTCCTGCTAGCCATTCGCTAGGAGAGTTGGAACAAGTCATGTAGCAGATGTGGGGTGCCCATCGTTTGTCTTGGACATCAATCCTATCGCCAAAATAATGTAAATAAGTTGTCGTTACAAGGGACGAGATCTTCCGTTTCTGTTTCTCTGGAGCGAAATTTCCACGTATATGTCAGATAGCATTAGGACCATTCACACATCCGCTAGGCATTGTCAGCCCATATATCTGAAATAAGAGTCATAGTAAGCATAATGAATTTACACAGACATACTTTAGATAGTAGATGTAGACAACTGGCAATATATTTGTTGGATATTATACACTACATATATATAAAGACGTATAAAGAGCAAGAATAAAGCGGTGAAAAGGACCACTGTACTGTAGGGATGCGTGCGATGATAGTGAGTTCAGAAAAACTGTAGGTGCTATAGTCTCACCAATCTAAAACCAAGGTTTGGGTGGGGTCTGGCGCTGGGTGCAGCCATGCCATACTTCCTAAACGAGCTATGAGTAGATTCTGTTATATATGTAATAGGCATCACAGATAGGTACACACATACTAATACAATATAAACGTAAGTATTCTAGCATATCAAAGGAAGGTAAACTTGTAATGCATATGGCTCTTGTACGTCAATAAAGAAACGTGGCATACATATTTTACAGTGGTGCTGAAAAAAATGTAGTTACTTTTACCGACTTTCACGGTAGTTCTAAGTTGGGTAAGTAATGTAACAATTACGTTTATAATATAATTTGAAGGAATCGGTAGAACATACGCTATTTTCTTAACAGAAATAAATAAGTTAAAACACTCACGAGCGGCAACATCCAGGCCCATACTGGGAGTTAATCCATTGGAGGGAGATTAAGCTTCTGTCACGTGCTTCCACTGTTCACTTTGTTATATATATACCGGTAACTTAAATTATATTTATAACTTAAATTAGTTTGTCTTTACACACACACAAAAAAAAACACACACACAAAAACACACACACACACACACACACACACACAGAAGTGGGTGAAGTCATGTCAGGCCAGGTGGCGAGGTGTGAGCGGACGAACTCTAACGGTGTCAGGTCAGCCACTACCCAATCAGAGTATAGGAAACAAGGCAACGCTGTACGCCGGGAAATCCCCGGCTGGACTCCACCCAAACCTTGGTTTTAGATTGGTGAGACTATAGAGGAAAATGAACATATTTGAAATCAGCGCCACATTGTTGCCTAAGGATACCAATTTTTGTCTCTGAAATGAAACTCTTTCCGGGTAGTGTTATCAGCATCTTATTTACATTCACTTCACTGCAAAATATTAGCCAACGAAGTCTAGTGGGAATTAGCGCTTGGGGGCGAGAAGAAATCCGCTTAATGTGGCCAAATCTACTTAGTTATCAGTAAAATTTACATATCCTGTGCCTAAGAGTTAAACGGGGCTGGCTTGGTGGCTTTGGTCCGTATTCTCGTCGGTTAAGGAAGCTCCCTAACACCTCTCCCTCACAGATTTGTTTTTGGATATGGCTGGCTGATTATAGTTCTGTACGCTATTCATGCAGAGTATGGTGATATTAGAATGATTTAAGTAACACAGAAGAGGGCGGTAAGGTGTAATAAGCAAAATAAACTACTTAGCAAGAGGTGTTAAGGAGCTTTCTTATCCAACGAGAAAACGGGCCTTAGTGTACATCTTTCGTGGTGCATGAGACTCACATCCAGGGTTCGATCCCACGAGCATTTAAGGGAGCTGAATGTAGTATGTGCTTTCATATGCTTGGATATATTGAAGCCACGCTGGTTCTACTGATGACGTACAGATACGGAGACACTGATACATAAGCGTAACCAATGTATAACTCCCACACTCAGTACGTCACTCACCAGACTCCTCCCTTCCTCATCACTACTTTGCCAACATGGAGAAGGGGTAACTCTGGATATCACTCTCCCCACAAGGAATAAACTGTTCTTGCAGTGTAATATGGTCTGATGCATCTGCAGTACAATGATATCGTTGTCATTTTAATCAAATTTTTGTCAGTCAATCTGAATCAGTAATTTTAGTCATCATTTAGTAACGTCGTTGATAAGTTAAAGGAAATCACCCTGGGCATAACGTGAATGAAAAATGAAACACGGCTTCATAGTTAATTGACAACCTGACCGAACATTTTAATGGAGGACACCTGTAATCCGATGTATGGATTATTTTTTTATTTAATCTGGTTTTTCTTCCGTTTTTTCATCTGTAAAAAAATGCACAGTTGCAGACACTAATACCGGACCATTTTCTATCATTTGTTTAAGCGTTGTTCCTCCATTCCATCCCCTTGAGCTCGTCCGTGCATGAGGGTATATATTTCCACGCAGATTATTCTCTTTACACTCTCAGGCATTAATTCCAGTGAGGCATACCTTCCTACTATATTCCCCCCCGTTGTTCTCAAGATTATATCCCCGTTTAGATACTGCGTGGTGAGTGGATGGGAATGATTGTATAGTAGATGAGTGTAGTGTGAGTGCAGTGGAAGCGAGTGTTGTGGAAGAGTGTAGTGGATCAGAAAGTACAGTGGATAGGAGTGTAGGTGAAGTGAGTGCAGTGGATGAGACTGTAGTGGATGAAAGTGAAGTGGATGAGGGTGGATAAGAGTGACTTGGCAAACGGAATGAGAGTGGGTTGGACGAGAGTGGTGAGGGGAGTGGATGAGTGAGAGAGGGAGAGGGACGGGGGCTTCACGGTGCCGGATTAGGCTGAGTCTCTGTGGCACTGAGTGAGATTGGTGCTGTGTTGGCCCGTGTGTGTGTGTGTGTGTGTGTGTGTGTGTGTGTGTGTGTGTGTGTGTGTGTGTGTGTGTGTGTGTGTGTGAGAGAGAGAGAGAGAGAGAGAGAGAGAGAGAGAGAGAGATGGATGCATGGAATATCTTGAGAGGGACAGAAGGTTTTTGGAAGCAAGTAAGTATGAAGATGTGTCTAAATTTGTGTTGATAAAGGTGAGTATGACTGACTGAGGTTGACATGTGTAGGACTGGGTGAGATCTTGAGATGAAGAATGGAGAATTGTATCCGTAGAGTTTAAATGTGGGTTTAAGGACAATATCAATGGGGTGAGGCTAAGTGAGGATGAAGTTTGTTTAGGGACGTACAAGGAAGAGGATGACAATTCTTATAAAGAGGCTGAGACCTGCAGTAGCGTTGGGGCTGCCCGAGTTTGTGCTCTGCTGAGTGAGAATATTAGTGTGGTGGGGCTAAATAGGGATTGATTTATTATTATTATTATTACTATTATTATTATTCTTAAACTCTGATTCTGGGAGACCGGGATCAAGTGTCCGGTAACCCGCCTCCCCTTTCATCCCTACGTATCAAGTGGGGTTGGTGGAGGATTAGTGCCCCTCCCTGTAAAACAATTAACTCTATGCCCTTGGCCACCCTGTTTGGGATACATGGCGTCTGGCAATGAAAGAAAAAATGATGAATTATTATTATTTTGAGGAGGTTGAAGTATCACATATTTTGGAGGGGAATACATGGGTCAGAGTAGTACTGGAATTATCTGAACTTGTGTTTGACTACAGAAGCAAATGAAGTGGTGTCGATTATAAAGAAGATGAAGCCTGACCGAAAATTACTGGGCTGAGATTTATAGGATTAACGTGAAGGCTTATGTGATACTGATGAGGTAAATGGAAACTGAGGATGGGTGGGGCTGTGGAGTCGTGGGTGTGTTATAAGGCTGTGCTATTGAGGGTTAATATAGATCCACTTCATTACGATAAATAACAGGACAGTGAACAATGACTTTCGAATCCTAATATTGAGATCTTCGAAGCCCGGCGAGTTTTTTCAGAATAATGTGTTTACGTTTCATAACTGTTCGTCTGGAAAGTGAAGTGATATTCCTGATCACAACTGTACACAGAGGGAATAATATACATCGGCATCTGATATGGTATGGATGAAGTAAGATAAAACACACACACACACACACACACACACACACACACACACACACACACACACACACACACACACACGTAAAACATAAATCGTTTGATACATTTTCTTGTTTCCTTTCGTACAGACAGTGACGCAGGATGAGATGTGAGTGTGAGGTATATATGTGCGCACTTTCGCAGTCCGTATTATGGCACCGTGAGTGCGTGACAGTAAGAGGTGCGTTTGTCTGACGTTTGGAGGTGTGGAGGTTTGGTAATATGATGTATGCGTTGAGTGTGGCATTAGGAGGTGTTGTAATGTGAGCCGTGTGTGTGTGTGTGTGTGTGTGTGTGTGTGTGTGTGTGTGTGTGTGTGTGTGTGTGTGTGTGTGTGTGTGTGTGTGTGTGTGTGTCCCCAATTGTGGTAGTGAGATGTGTGATAATAACGCATAGTTTTATGAAGTGTGGTAGTGTGCAGCGTAGCAGTGCGTGGTGTGGTAGTGTGAGGTGCGGCAGTGCGATGTGTTGTAGTGTGAGGTGTGGTAGTGTGAGGTGCATCTTTGTACGGTGTGCTAGGTGTGGCAGTGCGAGGTATGTTATGGTGAAGTGTATTAGGTAGAGTAATGTGATATGTGGAGGGGTGAAGTGTGGTTGTGTAAGGTGTCAGTACCATATATGATAGTGTGAGGTGTGGTACAGTGAGGTGTGTTAGTGTAAAGAGTGGTAGTGTGAGATGTGGTAGTGTGAAGTATGGTAGTGTGAGTAGCTGTCGTGTAAGAGGTGATAGTGTGAGGTGTTGTCGTTTAAGATATCCTTTAGTGTTGTTAGTTGGGGTAGTGTGAGAAATTGTAGTGTGAGGAGTAGTAATGTGATGTGTGGTGGTGTGAGGTGTTGCAGTGTAAAGTACAGTAGAATGAGGTGCGGCAGTGTGATGTGTGGTGGGGTTTGATGTAGCCGTGTGAGGTGTGGTGGTGTTAGTTGTAATAGTGTGAGGTGTGGTGGTGGTATGAGGTGTGGTAGGGTTAGATGTAGCAAAGTGAGGTGTGGTGGTGTTCGTTGTAGCAGTGTGAGTTATGGTAGTGTGAGGTGTGGTAATGTTAGTTGTCGTAGTGTGAGATGTGGTAGAGTGAAGTGTGGTAGTGTGAGATGTGGTAGTGTTAGATATAGTAATGTGAGGTGCGGTAGCGTTAGTTGTAGCAGTGTGAGGTGTGGTAGTATTAGATGTCATAGTGTGAGGTGTGGTAGAGTTAGAAGTAGCAGTATGAGGTGTGGTAGTGTGAGGTATGGTTGTGTGAGATGCATGTGAGGTGTGGGAGTGTGAGATCAGGTAGTATCAGTTGTCATAATGTGAGGTGTGTTGCAGCATGAGGTGTGGTAGTGTGAGGTATGGTTGCGTGAGATAGGTGTTAGATGTGGTATTACTTTTTTACCGCACACTATCATTTCCCAACTCCCTGTACTACGGGATTTTATATATATTTGTGTTTCCTACCGCTTGCACCTGCATACCAACACTTGTGTATTCATATATGATAATGTACATTTGCATATTCATGTGCTTTTGCTTTTTCTTGACGGTGTATACTCGTGAATGTTTCCTCCTACAAATCTACTAGGTCTAAACCTTGATATTACTAGAGTCAAGGGGCTGGGATTGTGAAATTATGACTGTGCATAGATAGTGTAAGTTCAGGAGACGGTGTGAGTGAAGACTGAAAGGAATGTGTATAAATAAGCATGAGGGAGATTGTGAAAGTGAGTAATGTGTGTTGTGTGGGTCGTACCTTTATTGTCAGCTTAATTATCCTAGATGGCTATGATTCATCCACTTAATGAATACACTGGGGTACTGTGAAATCTCTCTCTCTCTCTCTCTCTCTCTCTCTCTCTCTCTCTCTCTCTCATATATATATAGATCTATATATATATATATCTATATATATATATATATATATATATATAAATATATATATATATATATATATATATATATATATATATATATATATATATATATATATATATATATGGAGCCTCTGTGATACAGTGGTAAAGTGTGCGTGTTCGTACACTGAAGAACGAGGGTTCGCGCCCCGCCAGGGTAATAAACTTTGGGAGCGTTCTTCTGGCCACGTAGTGCACTGGCGGACATCAGGGGTGCTGTGGTTCAACCAGTGTCGCTTACTATAAAGTATGCTTGCATCCAGTCGGCTTGCGCGGGCCGATTACACTTGGTTCACAAACTACACACACATCCAAAGTCACTCCAACACTACAATACATTTACAAACACTTCTCACCCCACATACAATCTCTACCAGACAGCCTAAGCCACTTGGCAGAGATACATTGGCTGTATCGTCCCCACTTCGGTTGGGATAGGCCGGTCCTGCGGTGGACACAATATACTGTACATATATATATATATATATATTCAGATTTTTGAATCAATAATTTGCTGATCGTCAGTGTGTGTCTGAGACTCTTTATCACAGTGTCAACTTTTGATCCTCGTTGTTGTTGCTAATGTTTTTGTTGTTCTTGTTCTTGTTTTTGTATTAGTTCTATGCATGATAGCGAACAATACAACAGTTGGTACTTCGCAGATCAAAATGTTATCCAAAGCGATCCTTTTCTTAGCTGTCACCAGTACTGGCACAGAAAAAAAAAAATCTGTCCTCGTACTCTGCCGATAATATAACCCCGGACTTATGTGATGACGGTCAGGTAGCTGTCTCCTGGCTAACAGTTTGTGGCAAGTAGAGGTAGCTTTTACCTGATCTTGGCGCAGTGGATAAGCTGCCGCAGTGGCTTCATAAAATCTGGAGTGGGATTCCCGGCATATTTCAGGTGGTTAAATGATAGTTTCCCTGTCCTGCTCTCCCTTTGTTAATTTCATGCATAAAGGTCTGTGTGTTATTAGCTGACCTGCAGGGTGGGAAAATATGCCAGAATCTGGAAGTATATACTACCCGCACCCATTTTAATGTTATTCGTGGCATGGGTTGTAACCGTAGTCTCTGAGTACGCTACCACTGAACCTCCGCAACACAGGTTCCCATAACTGCAATGTTCATGCATACTTTAGTTGCCGTAGTGTACAATACCTTTGCTTTGTTTTCTTTTGTTTTTGAGGCTGGTCAAGTAAAGATACAAAACAAATATGAATCATATATGGAAACTGAACAATACCTATAATTAGCTTCCTAAAGGCTGACAAAGGAACGAGACAAAACAAGCACATGAACCAAACACAGAATATTAAGAAAACCTGACGGGGGCTTCTGAACACCCATTGCAGAATGTGAAACCCCTGCAGGAACATGTGGTAATGGAGCCATTGCCCTAATTCTATAAACCGAAACAAACCTGTCCTGACCTAACCTAATCGAACCTAACCAAATATCAGAGAATCGAAGAGATCCTAACCTTATATAACATAAAGTATCTCACCCAAATATATCCAGACACAATGTAATCGAACGAATCGAACCCAACTAAATGTACCCTACTAAGGATTTCAAGGGCAGTGTCCAACTGTTTTTTTTTTTAAATAACGTCTCAACAAAGCGTCGGACAAGGATTTAACTTTGGCAGTGCATGTTTGAGACCCCGACCTAATTTGTAAAATTATGCTTTTGTACCAAATGTGTATGATTAAGGCATTTATAAGAGTAAATGTAGGGTAAATTTAGCTAAAATCGTCAGAGGCATGTAGCGAGGCTAGCTTCGGTCACGATACAAGCCCCGCCCACAATTCGGAACGTGACGTCGGTGTGACGTAGTAGTAATCACCGACGCAAGTGGCAGTTCTGTCTTTCTAACCCCCACCCCCATACTGTACTTTCTCTCTCTCTCTCTCTCTCTCTCTCTCTCTCTCTCTCTTTCTCTGTCTTATCTCCCTCCCACTTCCCCCTCCTCCACTCTACCCACTCTCTTCCTCTTCCTCTTCCTCTTCCACCCCTCCCAGCGGTGCCGGCTCAGGCAGTGATTACTACTCTTCAGAAGTGAATAAGTCATATTGACGTCACAATATGTGTAAGAGGGCGATGCATATACTATGTACTAATAGGGAGTCTGGAGGGATGTACAGTCACTCTTAAAATCTGCCGCAGCTCAGAAATATGAGTAACCCTGAGGCATTGAATCTGAAGCAGCTTACATAAAGACAGAACTGCCACTTGCGTCGGTGATTACTACTACGTCACACCGACGTCACGTTCCGAATTGTGGGCGGGGCTTGTATCGTGACCGAAGCTAGCCTCGCTACATGCCTCTGACGATTTTAGCTAAGTTTTCCCTACATTTACTCTTATAAATGCCTTAATCATACACATTTGGTACAAAAGCATAATTTTACAAATTAGGTCGGGGTCTCAAACATGCACTGCCAAAGTTAAATCCTTGTCCGACGCTTTGTTGAGACGTTATTTAAAAAAAACATTTGGACACTGCCCCTGAAATCCTTAGTAACCTAACCTAACCGAACAGAGCCCAGTCTCACCTAACTTGACCTCATTTCACTTCTCCTCGCCGAAGCTAACCGAACAATCCTAACCTGAATGCCGTGGGATATGGATGAATATTCTAACAGGAGACGGATTATCCCCCAAAAGCAGAGTTACCCACACTTCTTGTCAGCTGAATGTAGCTCAGTGGTAGAGTGCACGGCCGGGATATGAGGAGACCTAGTTTATTTTGGATGACGTATTTCATTATAATCAGTTCACCACCTCGTCATTTTGTACAGCTTGGGAAGGATCTCTTGTTGTGTGTGGATTAAAGGATATATCAAGCTTCTCCAGTTGGAAAATATTTTCCCACGTTTAAAAATATCGTCTTTAGGTGGCAGAGAATACAAGAAGAGATAAACTGTGTCATGACGCTGTACTGACAGGTAGTCATTTGCATTCCACTCCTGTTACCGGATTTACTCATCTCAGAATGGGTTTCTCGATCGAAAGGAGTTAGAATTAGTTCCCATAAATCCCTTCATTGCCATGAAGACTCTCCTTAGCCGAATGAAATCGTCTAGTAGGGCAAGACTAAACTGTGTAGTGAAGAGGTTAAAATGCTCTCTCCTCCCACTATACAGGTCTGATGATGTAATTTCTATTCCTCATTTTTTAAAGAATTTCTTAAGTTCATCCGGGGTGTTTGGAACTGGGGGAGTATAAATTGTCTCCATCAACCCCATCACTCTCCAGAGGCTTTCCAAAAATTAATAAAATCTTGTGGTAGAAGGAAGAATATACCAAAAAGGACGTCACCAGAATTCAGTGTATTAATAAATTCATGCATACATAATGAGGTGGGCGGAAGCAGAGGAGCAGTTAGGGGGGAAAGTTGTTTACAAAGTGGAGAGGAAAAAAATCAGAAAAGAGGAGAAAACTGTAAGAAGTGAAAACGTGTCCGTTGCAGAATATGATATCGCCTTTTGCTTAACCAGTTCGATCTAATGTTGTATTTTGTAGTGTATTCTCGATAATATCAGATTATTTTACTCAGTTAAGGAAAGCAGCCTAGCACTGAAGAGGTAAGTGATGATCATATCTCACCTCCCCTGTTGGAAAATTCTTGGCTGAGCTGAAAAATAAATAAATAAATAAATAGTCAAAAGGAAGCATCACTGGAATAACAAATAAGTCATCGGTCTGACGGGACTCAAACCTAAATCGTGAAGAGGAATCCAAACCCCTCCTCTATGACGGAAATTTCTGAGGCAAATAAAGAGGACCGCAAAAAGGAATCCAAATGCCCTATTCTGTGACGAAGATTAATGAGGAAGGTGAAGATCGCAAAGAGGAATCCAAGCCCTATTCTGACATGGAACTTTCTGAGGAAGGTGAGGAGGATCGCAAAGAACTGAAGCCCCTCTTTTATGATGGAAATTTATGAGGACGGTGAAGAAGAGAGAACGTGCTTGGTCTCTCTTGTGTCACAGTTGGTCATGCTCTGTAATGTGGGATACACGTTGGTCATCTAATATTCATGCGAGTTTCGTGAAAATTATACAAACATACGAGGCTTTCCACTTGTCGATGTGAGTGTTTATCCCTTCAGTATGATGATTTAATATTTTACTTGATGCTGACGAATGCTTTTACTTAACTATGCACGTATAATGGTGGTCTAAAAATGACGAGGTAAAAAAAAAAAAAATCTAGTCCCAGCAGTTGGAAAAGTCTCTCTAAGTTTAATAAAATCGTCCGGTAGCAGCAAAATAAATAAGAAAATAAGAAATACGTCCTCGGGCCGAAGGGGTAAATCATTGGCCATATAATACGTGAGTGAAAATATGAATGTGAAGAAAGTCCTTTGCCCCCGTCAGTTCCTTGATCCATTTCTTCTTTTTGCTTTGACTAACTCTAGAATTTTATCCATTTTTTTCTTAACATTAACCGAACTCGAGATTTTAGCGTCTGTCCTCATTTACCTCAGTACAAGAAGTCTCCCGATAAGCTGAAGAAAAGTGCCTGGACATAATAGGGACAAACAAAAATGTTAGGTAACTTGGTCCATAAGATAATGCGTGAGAGAGGCAGTTAAAAAAAAAAAAAATCTCCATACCATCTTTCGTTAGACTCCTTAACTGCCTACATGTCACACTGTTCACCGTCATCTGGCTGCTTTCCCGCCAACTTAAACCATCGTTATTCAAATCTCCCAACTCAATCTCTCAGTCTCATCTTCAGTTTTCCTTCTCTCTTCCTCCTCCCTCCTCCCCACCTCACTAATATATACTCCCCTTGTTAATCATTCATTTTCCATTCTTTCCACATGACCAATTACCTCATGGCACTTCTAACACATTCCAGCACATCTCTATCAACACCAATACATTCCTTAGCTTCCTCATTTGCCTGTTTCTCTACGTAACTCCACATGCTCCTCTCAGTTAACTCACTTCCACCCCTCTCACTCTTGACTTGTGTCCCTCCAACAGGGCCCGAGCTCCTCTTCCCTTCGTTAAAGTGGGGTTCACAATGTTAACGTGTAATGATAATACTGTGTTTAGAGAAAGTGTTATACGTGAAAGTGAGGTTCGAGCTCACGAAAATGTTGTATTGTACTTCAAGTGAACTTTATATTAGGAAGGCCCTTGGAATTAAATATTGAAGGAGAGAGAGAGAGAGAGAGAGAGAGAGAGAGAGAGAGAGAGAGAGAGAGAGAGAGAGAGAGAGAGAGAGAGAGAGAGATTAATGTCTATCAACTGAACGAGAGTCAGTAGGGCACACAATCAGCCACAATCTTCCCCTAGAATACATGAAAAAAATCACATTTATATCTAGCTCTCCATGTTGTTCTGCTGGATCAACAGGGACAAAGGGAAACAAGCTTTATCCAAGGGTCTGAACCGGCTCTGGAATGGAATCCGAGTTTTTCCAGTTGCTGGCTGAATGTCTCTAATCATTACACCACCGATTCCACGCTTCCTGTATCACAGGATCTCTTGGCCAATGTTTAGGCTCTGTGCTGGATGCACTGTTCATACTTCAACCTATAACTGTTCAAGTCCAACTGTTACAGATTTTTTATGAATGGAGGGCACCTGTAATATGATGTGTGGATTTTTAAAAATATTTTCTTTTTTTACCTTCCTCTCTTCATCTGCAAATAAATAAATAAATAAATAAATAAAGATCTAATCCGTCCACCAATCTCTTGCAAAACTGAAAAACGGTAATGACCAATCCCAATTTACCACCTCCGAAGTGCAGGGATCCGAAAATGCCACACCCCAGACGTGTTTTGAAGTCTTATGCTTAAACCTGAAATCGAGATGTGGGATGCAGACATTAGCATCTTGACGATTGATTTTTGAAGTGCTTGACAATGATGGAACGTCTTTAGGCCTTCCTATAATGTCCCTGAGTGCTTCCCGTAGCATGGGATGCAGGCTAACCATACATAATAATCACTGGAGTTGCATCAATAACCACCAAAAATTAGGGTTTCGCATTCCACTTTGCTACCGGTATTTAAGGTTTAAGAACCCGTATCTTCTTTTCGGTTTTGCTATCTCCAGGACAGATTTTTTTCTTTTCTCGAATAAGATAGGTTAGATGAAGCCTTCATCAACTTCTTCACCATTACATATCAATCTTAGGTTGAACCAAGTCCGGTGGAGGGCTGATTAAGACGAAAAATACTGCACCGTCGTGAAGGAGTCAAGGGTAAATCACCAGACCGCGTCCCTTGATGGCAGTATATGATAGGAAACCCTCCAGTCACCTCCCGGGGATCAGACCTAATTAAGACCCTTATTCCGACTGGGGCGTTCTAATAATTACACCACCACGCACATCATTCGCTTAAAAAAAATAAATAAATAAATAAGCAAAGAACAACGCCATGACTGCTAGGAAGAACAAACACATTGCTTTTAATTCGGTAAAAAACAACACAGAATGTTATGATACACGGTCCCTCTATTCCCAAAATATAACAGTATAATTAATCTATCATCTCTCAGTCGCCCGCGGATTCCAATAATTTAATATCGCAGGAAGGTAGGGAAGGGTGACTGGGAGGAAGGCATAATTGTGTCATTACTTAGGGGAAGGGTGAAAGAAGGGAGTGTGAGAGGGGCGAGAGGATTATACAGGTCTATTTTACTTGTCTCCAGTTCCTATTTCCCCATTTTTAATTCTGAGAGATATGCAGTAGAATATGGTGCTAATCACGAAGCTGTGTAATAGAAAGGATGTAGAGCTGTAGCACCGCTGTATTCTGCTACTGAACTGTCACAGAATATTAACACTAGAATATGGTGTTAGTCACAAAGACCTTCCTGTAAAAGAATGAGGATGTAGTATTGTTATATTCTGGCATTTAGCTACGGGAATAAATCTGCAAAACGTATAATTGTGTCACTATTTAGGGAGAAGGTGGGAGAAGGGAATGTGGCAAAGGTATGTGTTAGTCTGTGTCGTGTGTCAGGGAGTCGTTTAACTCACTTGCTGGCAGACAGCTTGAGTGTATTGTTACATCTAACGCCAGGCATCTTTATTCAGCTGGCAGAGTCATGGGAGCCTTAGAGTGCTATTACTGTGTTCATTAACCCCCTTTTTTGCCGTCCCAACTCTGATATTGTGACACCGTATTGTGATTTAACCAACAGTTGTATTCAATTACGAATGAGTCAAAAGTACCCGAGAGTAAACAAGCAAGAAAAAGCTAAGAAAATACCGAGCAATGAAGAAGGATTTTGGCAGCTGAATGGTGTGTTGATAAGATGCACGTATTTCCTTCCAAATATTATCTGAAACCTGAGTAAATTTTGTAAACATTGCTATGGGGCAAACAAAGGTTTCTTTCAGTGAAGACAGATATGGATAGTGTCTGCTAAACCTAAAACTCCATAACACATACACTCTGTCTTTAAACGTAGCATATTTGTCTTAAAATTCACCTCCATATTCATTTGTTTTTAAACTTACGAATTTTTGATTTCATGCTGTGCCAGTGTGCCATATTCTGAGTAGCTATGGAAATTTCGTAGGATTTCTTCCTTAGGGATTTATTTTCCCTTATATAATTCAACAATCTCTCCTACGTTCTTTATGTCTTTTAATCTGAACAAACTTTGCATCAATAATAAAAAGGTCAAAACTGAGGTGTAATGTGCATCTCGAACAATAAGGAAGTGGTGATAAAAAAAATTCAAAATCCACTTGGAATGTAACCCAGAATATCACTTCGATGTGTAGCTACCAACTCTCTCACACAATCCTTGTGCTGCCAACAGAAGTTAGAACGACTGACAGAGAATACATCCAAATGTTATGAGGACAGCCGTCAAGTCGGAAGGGAGGAGGAGGATTGAAGAAGGATTATACTCGTTTCATCTTGCCTTGGACCAGATTTTCGTCCTTTTGTAGCTTATTTGACGTAGCTCAGTGGCAGGAAAAAAAAAAAACACTACAACTCTACACCCTTTCACAGCCTTTCTTCGTCATTATCATGATATCATTTATTTATTGTTACAACTCGTTATTCAAGATGGAGAGATGGCAATTTTAGGTTAAGTTAAAGTAAAAAGGGTACAGTTATGACAGGTGTGAAATCCAGTAGTAAGGTATACATTTCTCCCTTACATATACACTACCTTTCAGTCTATCATAGGGTTTGCTATTCACTTCGGCCAAATAAAAAGGCCCAAACATCTTAGTGCTGTCTTCTAGGTGGCATAACAGACTTTTTTTGCACTTCTTCCTCGGTGATATTCTTTGAACATTACACCATGACATTCTCACGTATGCTTATTGTCTCATTTTCACATCAACACAGTTTAAATAAATAAAATACAGGTATTAGTGAAGGTTATATCTAACTCCTCGAGTTTGAAAATATCTTCTATAATGAATCAGATCGTCTGGATGCAACCAGAATAAAATTTGTTGAGTGTTGTCCAAGTCAAGGAGTTAAACAGCAAAAGGACAGGAAGAGTTCATGATATATGCATACATTATGTGATAAAGGCTGAAGAGTACAAGCTAATGACTATATCTATGGGAAATTTTCCAGACAGAGTGTGTGTGTGTGTGTGTGTGTGTGTGTGTGTGTGTGTGTGTGTGTGTGTGTGTGTGTGTGTGTGTGTGTGTGTGTGTGTGTGTGTGGAGTCACCACATACAGCACCTCTGAACACGGAGGAATCAAAGACACTGCGTCACATCCACCTACCTCCTCTCACTGCTCCCCTCATTCTCCCTTTCTTCCCAGCACGACCCACAGCCATTGACGTCTTATCCACGTCTCTAATTTTATTGATGAACAGAGGCACGAGAGTAAGAAACATTGTCGAAGTACCTGACGGGGCGAAAATCTAATTCTATATATATTATATTTTACTTGCTACTATATTGTATGTCAACCAATGCATCGCCGGCTCCCACAATCACTCACTTTTCCAGAGTCATTTATATTTTGTTCTCCTCTTTATTTTCCCTCACCCAGAGATAACCAATGTCCTGCCTCCTCTTCCCTGCTATAAACATAATTCGGCTCCCCTCGTCATTCGGCTTGCCCTTTGTCCCGGTTTCTGTATGACCATTATTTAACTTTTTTCCACACTTCCTTTCCACCTTTCATCTCTTCCCTCGCAAACATGGTGGAGGTGGAGGGTTCGGTGAGAGGAGGGGCAATGTTGACCTGTGGGGTCGACATGAGTGCTCTCGCCGTGGTCTCTTGCTGACAGGGTAAACATTAACTTTGGTAGGGACAGTCGAAAAAAAAAAAAAAAAATTGTTACTCCCCGACTATGCTTTGTTGTCTGAAATGCAAGACGGGGAGGTACAATATTCCGGTTCGTACAGTCATCTCCATAACCGAGTATCTTGTGTTATAGCCGTGACTAAATTAACCCCTTGAATCAGATGACGTATTTTATTGATCTATTTATATTACCTCCAGATGGCTTCATTCTGCTTTCGGGTTACCTGTTACAGTGAAGGGATACATGCAAGGTACAGATAATTTCTTCAATTCTAAAGCTCTTTCCTAAGCTAAATAAAACTCTGATGACGTGAAGAACATACGGTAATAAGCTAAATACGTGGTCGGACTGAAGAGGCTAAATGAGATAAGTCTTGCAATACTTTATTCATTTTAACCTGGCCAAAATATTCATCCTTCAGGGCTTATTTCACGTAGCTCAGTGGCAGAAAAAGTACTGTGGCTCAGCATACTTTCTGTAGCACTTTTTCGTGACTAGCATCATGTTCTAGCGTAAATCTATTGTTATACCTCAGCATTCAAGATGGGCGAAAGGCAATAAAGGCCAAGGTAAAATGAATAAAGTATAGTTACACCAAATTACTGGACGAACCCAACCAGTATGGATATTGTTATTTACATGAGACTGGGATTGAAATTACCAAAACACATACATTCAATTCCCTGTCGTAATTTAGCCTATATTTTGCAGGTAGAACAAGAGACACGGGAAGACACTGCACTCTCCTTTCTTTGTCCTTCCTGTAAACACAAAAGAAACCTAAGATAACTTTTCCCTTATGACGAGGATTTCTTTCTTTTTACTACATGATAAATAAGAGACATCGAAAATTCTGCACTCCCCTCTCCTCGTCGTTCCTGCAGAAAAAAATGAGTTGCCAGAGGAAGTGATCGTAAGTTTGTTCATAAGTGCTTCCCGTCTAGCGATATACATTTTTACCACTTCAGTACGGTGACTCTCTCTCTCCGTCTCTGCTCGCCCCGCTGTAAAATCGGAACATGGACTTAGATTTACCTGTTGCTTCTCGTATTCTAGTGGAACGTTTGTCCTTAGAAAAAAAGGTTATCCTCTTTAATGCAGCTGTCAGGCAATAACCTATGCTTTCTTCTTGAGTGGAAAGCAAGCAGGATTTGAGTATTTTCCTGGCCAAAGAGACGCACGCCTGCCATGTTCACCTCTCATGCTCACCTGTCACTTATCCCCCTCGTCAGACCTATGCGTTATTCTATCTCAAAGTACAGGGCAGTACGTAAATAGCTCACCTCAAAAAATTCACCTGGGGGTATTTTACGTGTTGCAGGAACGGCTCAGTCTGCTGTAAAGGGCGTGGGTGTGGCAGTGGGGGTAAGAAATCAACAAGTAATAGAGGATAGGCATTAATAAAGCTGACTGGGCCGCCCTCACAAAACACGAGAAATAGCCCTTGTAAGGTGAAAGAGAGGCGTTATATTTGGACCACCCTCTATACACACTTGTGGTTACTGTGGGGAACATTTATACAGGAACAATTGTGCTGTTGTTTCTCATATTCCCCTTGATTGGCAGGAAATAGTAAGCAGAACTTGACACACACACACACACACACACACACACACACACACACACACACAAAGAAAAATATGCTGTTCACTATTACCTCCTTCGTTCCAGTGACATAAAATTCTATATTCTTTTTACTCTGACTTGGCCTAAATTGTCGTCCCTCCATTTTCAGTGCTGAGGTGTAGCAGCAGATTAACACTGGATTGGTGCTAGTCACAAAGAAGTGCTATGGAAAGGATGTAGAGTCGTAACATCGTCTGCCACTGAGCTACGTGAACTAAGCTGCAAATGGACGAAAATCTGGGCCAGGTTAGAGTTAAAAGAGTATAGTTAATTCTTGTCAAACAGGTTTGTAAAGATTTAGAGATTATTTAGTCGTGTAAGGGTTAGAAGCATTTGCCTCTTTACCCCTAACTGTTTCTCCTTAGCGATTTACTTTGCTTATTACACCTTACTGTCCTCTTCTGTGTTCTCTAAGGTCTTTTGGTATCACCTCACTTTGCATGCATAACATGGAAAAGGATATTAACCCCGCCACATCTAAAAATAAGCCACTGAGGAAAAAATGTTAGGGAACCTCCATAACCGACAAGAATACATGCCCAGATGTCTCTCCCTAAACTGAATAAAATTGAAGGTAGGAAGAGCATAATACAAATTAAGTCATCGGAGTGAGGGGGCTAAGACCATAGACTGTAGCTTTGATGGAGTGTACAAAGAATGACTGGGATTGACTGTTACTCTTCTCCATTTGCTTTCATATGAGGGAACTGGATTAACTGCACAACCTGGAGACTAAGGAGCGGTATGAGGTACAACTAAGTCTCCTTGGTTACTGCACAAATCTGACTTCCCCTGGCCACCAACTGAGCTGAAAATAGTTATGGTTTTTTGTCAGGTACACACACACACACACACACACACACAGACAATAGTGAAGTATGGAAAAGCTTTGCAGTGCCAACAACGGATCTACATCTGTTGTGATCCCCATACTTCGACCTCCATTCCGTCAGGGTTGGGAGGGGGAGGGTAAGTGGAAGCTATGGCTCACAAGGGTAATGTTTGTACTGGGCAGATGTAGTGCTCTGTAGAGGCCTGTGTGTTGGAGTATGTAATAGTCAACTTCGGCTCTGTGTGTGTGTGTGTGTGTGTGTGTGTGTGTGTGTGTGTGTGTGTGTGTGTGTGTGTGTGTGTGTTTAATGCAAGGAACATGGAGCCAAGGGCCAGAAGTCCGCAATATCATTCCCTCTTAATATTTTTTATTGCTCATTTTCATTCCATTTCAATTAAACTAAGTGGAAAGGTTGAAGATATGGCATGAATGAAGGACTCCATTTGTGAACACTCAGTAATACGTCAAGGTCAAAAAGAAAGATCAAAGGCGAAGATCACAAGGAAAGGTCAAAGGCCAAGTTCACCGAAGAAGGTTAACTCACATAGTTTTGACAAGTGCTCGTGGGACCGTCGGGCCCCTCGCACTTGCTCCTGCGGAAGGCACTCGCGTTTCTGTAGTTTACTTTAGTTGTACCTATGGGCAAAAAATTCTAATGAGATCCTATGCCGGACTGCGGGAGCAGCGTTTTTTGGTCAAAATGTGATTGCTCATTAAATATAGTAAATTCTTTTCAATAGTGATGGGACAAAGTTTTTCACATCAGCGATTTTTTTGCGATTTTTGTGCCAATTTTGGTGCGATTTGAATGTATAGTTTCGGCTGGCCAAAATACACACACACACACACACACACACACACACACACACACACACACGGCTAGTGCTATAGTATATTAGATGTGATTTGAGCCAAAGTTAGTGGAAGGGTTAAAGATCAGGGAAGAATGAAGTAATTTGAAAGTAAGCTGTAAAAATTCAAGGTCACATTGCAAAGTTGAATATGCAGTCCTTACAGAAATTGGTGGGTGCTGATTCTCCTTTTTTTTTTTTTTCCTAGATTAAAGGAGGCCTCTCGTAGCAAAGGCACTACCAGACAAATAGCTAAGATTGTGGAAAACCATAGCCCATCCAGAAATAAGGCATGAGAATGCACTAAGGTGGTGGAGCTATCATAGATGATGTCCAGTAATGAAACGCTGAGCAGTCAGGCCCCGAGTTGTCGACGCCAAGCGTGGCTCGGTATGTCCGTCAAGCCTTACGCACGGACTCGTCATACAACCTCTATGACAGGGTTTATTGTGGGTTGAAATGAGACTAACAATAAACTATGTCGACCCCATATGACCTTGACCTTTGACCCCTTGCCTTTGCTGACCTAATCACTTCATCCTCTCATACTACATCACTGAACAAAGTTTGCTGGAAATCCGTCTATAGGTTCAGGAGATATTACGCCCATAAGTGTTACGGACGCAAGGACCCACGCACGGACGGACAGACCAATCACTTAATGTCCCCTCCACCTTAGGTGGGTGGAGGTATAAAAATGGCATTTTCAATCAATCACACATCATCGAAACCTGTGATATCTTGGCTCCACCTCACAAGCGGAACCTTTAGATGAAGGAAATGCATAGTAAAGACGAGAAAAAATATGTAGAAGAGAGAGGAAAGGGGAACGGGTGAAGAATGTAGAATGAAACACGAAGAATAAAAACAATAAAAAAAATAAAAGCTATGCCATATACACAGGGTTGCAAGAGAGAGAGAGAGAGAGAGAGAGAGAGAGAGAGAGATCCTACACTACTCACTCAAATTTTTATTCCATTCAACATACCCTGCTCCACCTCTCAAGCCTTCCACTTGTCCTATTCTCTACATAATACGACCTCTCTCTCTCCCTCCCTCTCTCTCTCTCTCTCTCTCTCTCTCTCTCTCTCTCCACCGTAAATGTGGGGAGGGGGGGATAGGGGAAGGGATATGGAAGCAACATTTTACTCTGCGCTCCTGTTCCTCCCTCTACTTCATCTTTCCTCCTCTCCCTTCCTCCTCCCTGTTCATCTTTCTTCCCTCCACCACCTCCGCTTCTCTTCTCCCTATCTCCTTCTGTTCCTTCACCCCCCCTCTTTCTGGCTCTCAGTGATACAAGATCAGCCAGAAAAATAATATTCTCTCTTCTTCTCTCCCTTTCTCCTTCACTCTACCCCTCTCACTTGCTTCTCCCCCCTTCCCCCCCCTCTCTCTCTCTCTCTCTCCCACGTGCTTCTTCCTCTTCTCATTTCTCCCTCTTTCCTTCACTCTCTTCCTCCCACTTCCTTCTTCCTCTCCTCTTCTCTCCTGCATTTCTTCACCCTCCTCCTCTTACATTCTTCTCCTTCTCTCCCACATTCCTTCACTCTCCTCTCACTTCCATCTCCCTCATCTTTGCTCCCTCTCTCTCTCCTTCGCTCTCTTCCTCAAACTTCCTTCTTCCTCATCGCTTCTTTCCCTCTCCTTCACCCTTCTCCTCACACTTTCTTCTTCCTCTCCTCTCCTCTTCTCTCCCTCATTTGTTCACTCTCCTTCTCTCACTTCTTTCTTCCTTTTCTCTTCTCTCTCTTATTTCTTCACCTCCACCTTCCTCTTCCTCCTCGCTCCCTCTTTCCTTCACATTCCTACTCTCATTTCCTTTTTCCTCTCCACTTCTCTCCTCCATTCCTTCATTCTCCTCCCTCCACTTCCTTCTTTCTCTCCTCTTCTCTCCCTCTTTCCTTCACTCTCCTTCTCTCACTTCCTTCTTCCTCTCTTTCCTCCTACTCTTATTTCCTTGTTTATTTTACCTCCGCGCCTATGAGTGTTACATAAATGAAAAAGAGAAGGAACCTCTCTCTCTCTCTCTCTCTCTCTCTCTCTCTCTCTCTCTCTCTCTCTCTCCCGTGTGCGTTACACAAAGGGAGTGAGAGGTAACACGATGAAATTGGAACACTCTTGTGTGTGTGTGTGTGTGTGTGTGTGTGTGTGTGTGTGTGTGTGTGTGTGTGTGTGTGTGTGTGTGTGTGTGTGTGTGTGTGTGTGTGTGTGTGTGTGTGTGTGTGTGTGTGTGTGTGTGTGTGTGTGTGTGTGTGTGTGTGTTGATGCCGACGTGCAAGGCGGCAAGGAGAAAGAGAGAGGATGTGGGACGGGGAGAAAATGATAGAAATAAAGATGACGATAGAGATGAAATGGAGATGAGATGGAGATGAGGACGAGGATCAAGAAGTAAAAAAAATAGTACGGAGAGAGAGAGAGAGAGAGAGAGAGAGAGAGAGAAAACAAGTACCAGCAGTATAGTGTAGTTGTGGGAGATGGAAGGGAAGGTGTTTGAAGGTGAGACAGAATGATGATACTTAGAAGACGGAGATATGGAGATTAAGATAGAAGGAGGAGGAGGAAAGGAGGAAGGAAGGAGTATGAAAAGGAAGAGGAGAGGAGGAGGAAGAAGGAAGTAGCAAGAAAAGAAAGATGAGGAGGAAGAAGAGAAGGAGCAAGGAGAAATCTTTGACAACGGGAAGGAATAGGAGTATTTGGAGGGTACTGAAGAGGTTGAGAGGAGAAGCAAGACGGAGAAGAAGAAACAGAAAATGGGAGGAGGAAGATAAAGAGGAGGACGAAGAGGAGGGAGAGGTTAAATCTTCGATAAAGGGCCAGAATGACAGTATTCTGGTATATATATGCTTGGAGGAGGAGAAGAAAGGGGACGAGGAAGAGGAGGAGGAGGAGAAGGAGGAGGGGGAAGGAAGGTCAAAGATGGAGAATATTGGAGAGCACAAGGTGGAGGAAGTGGCTATTTTTGTCAAGGACGCAAAATGAAAATATTTGGAACACAGCTGAGATGATGGGAGGAGAAAGAGGAAGGGGAGAAGGGGATGAGGGCGGAAGATAGAGACGAGGAGGAGGAATAAGGAAAAGAAAAGAGGAGGGGAGAAGAAGGAGGAGGAGGAAGGAAAAGGAAGAGGGAGAAGAAGAAACAGAGGAGAAGAGAGATGAAGGAAGGTCTTTGATAAAGGTTAGTGATTGGCAGTATTTGGAAGATAGTGAATATCACTGGATAGCGAGGGGAAGGAAAACAAGAGGTAGGGAGGGAAGCAGAGGAAGACAGATATAGGAAGTGGAGGAGGAGGAGGATGGTGAAGGGAGGAAAAGGGGAACGAGGAGAAAGGGGAGACCTTTGACAGAGGAACGAAATTACAGGAATTAGAAACATGAAGCGGTTATGAGGAGGAGGAAGAGGAGAAGGAGGAGAAGAAGGAGGGAGAAAGAATTACCAAGAACAGTAATAAGGGAAGAGGAGGAGGAGGAGGAGGAAGAGCAGGAGGAGGAAAAAGAGGAGGAGGAAGAGGAAGAGAAGTAGGAGGAGGAAGAGGAGGAGGAGGAGGAGGAAGGAGAAAGAATTGCCAAGAACAGTAGTAAAGGAAGATGAGTAAAATATAAAGTGATATAAAGGAGGGTGGAAGGGCTACAGAAAAATATGAGTGAAAAAGGAAGAGGGACGTGAAGGAACAGCAGTGTGCTCGCGAGGCCCTTGAAGTCCACCTACAGCCAAAAAGTAGAGGCTCAAACCTACGCATGTCACCACTTGAGCGCTAATATCCACTGTCCATCCCGAATGCAGGCTAGGGCGGCCTCACTAGGGAAGACGTTAGCGGCTGGGTCTTGTGTGAAATGTGCTAAGACTATTCAACGGATATCCAGATTCACGAAATGTTTCCTGTTCCAGTCTAGGATCGATACTGTCTCCTTTAGACCAGCAGTCCAACACTCTGCCTCTTGCATGTGTGAAGTGTGATATACTGTGTGGTGTAGCAGTATGAGGTATCACAGTTTCAGGTGCTTGTGCCTTTGGTGTGAGAGTGTGTGGTTTGGCAGTGTGAGGTGTGGATATTTTTAGTGTGACAGAGTATTGTGTGGCACTGTGAGGTCTGGCAGTGTGAGATGTGATATTGTGTGATAGTGTTAGATGTGGCTGTATGAAGTCTAGCAGTGTGTGGAGTGACACTGTTTGGTGTGGGAGTGTGAGGTTTGACAGTGTAACGTGTGGTAATGTGATGTGTAGCAGTGTGAGTTGTGGGAATATGTAGTCATGAAGTTTCGCAGTGTCAAGTGTGGCAGAGTAGGTTGTGGAAGTGTGAGGTGGGGCAGTAAGGGAAGTGTTTTAGTGTGGCGGTGTATAGTGTGGAGATGTGTGGAGTACATGTAGCAATGTGAGGTGCAGCAGCGTTAAGTGTGGTAGTGTTTGGTGTGGCAGTGTGAGGTAACACACTGAGATTTGTAAGAATTAAGCTTACCAGTGTGTGATGTGGCACTGTGAGGTGTGGCAGTGTGTAGTGTGACAGTGTGTGGTGTGAATATGTGGCTCCGCAATGTGTCATATGAGAGTGTGTAGTGTAGCAGTGTGTGGTGTGGCAGTGAGTGGTGTGGCAGTGTGTGGTGTGGCAGTGTGTGGCTCCGCAATGTTTGATATGGCAGTGTGTACTGTAGCAGTGTGTGGTGTGGCAGTGTGTGGTGCGGCAGTGTGTGGTGTGGCAGTGTGTGGTGTGGGAGTGTATTGTGTGTGCTATGCGGTGTGGTGGTTGTGGTGCGGCAGTGTAAAGTGTTTGTGATTAGGTACAGTATCGTCTGTAACTTTTCTTTTACCATGTAGAATTTAAAAAATATATATATATCTGGTGGTTCGTAGTTATCTTCGCAAACTTTTATGATCGTCCAATGATAAACTTTTTCCGCAGATTGAAGAAAAGGTCTTCTATCTTTATTTCCAATAAAATACCAAAATAGGCCAATAACAGTGGAAGTGGTAGTGAAGCCAGCGGTACCGTGATATTAGGGCATTTATGTGAGAGAGAGAGAGAGAGAGAGAGAGAGAGAGAGAGATAAAGGGATTAATCCCCGAGCTAGACCTCATCAGATCATATAGCCCTGCTAGGGTTACAGGAGAGCGCTACCCCTCCCAGCACGGCAGCTACTGGGCGAGGCGCGAACGAGAGAGAGAGAGAGAGAGAGAGAGAGAGAGAGAGAGAGAGAGAGAGAGAGAGAGAGAGAGAGAAACATCATTATAAGAGGTTGTTTGATGTAGCCTACAGACTTACTGTTTTTCTTTTTTTCCTTTCTCTTGATCTCTCTGTCCCCATTTCCACCTTTAATTTTTGTCAGTTTCCTCTCCCCATCTTTCGTCTCCGTCTCTTCTTTTCGTTCACGTATCCTCTCTTTTCGGTCCCATTATTTTATCTCTTCGTGTTCTTGCTGCCTCTTTTCCATTCCCCAGTTTCCTTCATCACTCCCTCTTTTCCTTCATTTATTCCCCTCCACTGGCTTTATTTTCTTATTTCGTTCCCTCTTTTAGTCTCTCAAATATTTTCTTCCTCCTCTTTACCCTGCTTCAGACTTTGGGATCTGTTTCTCCTCCTATCTTTCCTACTTTCTTCCCTCTTTTCTTCTTTCCTCATCCTCATTTCTGAACCAAATCCCCCTCTTCTCCATTTTACTATCTCATTTCAGCTCGCATTTTCGTCTCTATGTGCCCCACTTTTCATCCTTCATTTCTCTTTTTCCTTTCTCTGAGTCTTTATTTTTAGTCTCTCTCTCTCTCTCTCTCTCTCTCTCTCTCTCTCTCACACACACACACACACACACACACACACACACACACACACATACACTCGCACACATGCACATATATTCGTTTACTTTTCAACTTTCTTTTCCTCTGTGTTTCCTTCCAGCCTTTCATTTCATTCTTTTGTCCCCTCGTTCTCCTCCTCTTTCCTCCCTTCATTCCTCCTCTTCTTCCTCCCCTCATTCTTCCTCTCCTTCCCCTCTTTTCCTTCCATTTTCAGCCTTTCTTTACCTCACTCTGTCCCCTCTCTTTTTATTCTCTCTGTTCTTAATCTAATTCTCTTCACCTGAATCAGCAATTTCATTTTTCCTCTTCCAGGTTTTTATTGTATTTTCTGTTTTTCCTTTTCCCCCCTCTCCTAGCTTCCGAACTTCCTTCCTTTTTTAATCTGGTCTGTACTAGGATTTCCGTTAAGATTTTTTCTTGCTATTCGCAGACGATTTTATTTTGATATTATTTAGCTCTTGAGATATTTTTCGAAGCTAATAGACATAGCATTCTCTAACTTCCTCGCTGCTACAGTTCTTTCACTTTAGCTTGGCCCAGATTTTCGTCGCTTCTGCACTTTAATTCACTAACTCAGTGGCAAAAAAAGAAAAGGCTTCCACTCCACACCATTTTCATGAGACTTCTTCGTGACTAGCACCATCCTCTTGTTTTAGTCTATTCTTGTAACTCGGCATTCATGATGGGGAGATGGTAATTTTGGGCCAAGTTTAATTGCAAGATTACTGGTTGTTCTCCTAATTAAGACAGTAATTGGGCACTCCACAATCAGACGCCTTGCTCAGGCTAGATGCAATTGCCTGGTGGAAATCAATGGCTGAGACACACAGTAAAGCCACAGCAGAGGCCATCTTTTACGTGAAAACTGATGGTACAGCTTCTATTTGATGCTAAACAGTTTGGAACGCTCGTACTTTCCAGGGGTAATTGACGGTACAAACAGAAACATCCAGCTGCCAGTTTACTGACAACAGCGTAGCGTCCCATTTAGCCTCCATTCTCTGAAAATGTCTTAGGCAAAGGAGTCACTTAGAATCTCAATAAATTCATCTTTCATTGTCTTTCGCAATGCTCTGTATGAGATGGGTGACAGAATTAGGGGTTGTCACAAGCCTTGCCTCAACAAAAATATTAAATTCAATATCTGAAAAACGCACTGACCTAAACCGTTCATTATGTGGGCTCCATAAAACCAGATAAAGTAGTCTGGTGGTGTCAAGTGTCACAAATGTGTTACTGTTTTTGTTGCCCCACACCTGCCGCTCACCATCCTTCTCTGGCGGTAATATGGATAAAAAAAAAAAAAAAAAAGGCGTCTTCGTACTGCAGGGATTCATAGAGATTGTGAACTGTAGTGAAAGTGATATAAGAGGTCTCGTAACACCTCGTCCATAGCAATTTATTTTACATATCACATCCTAACATTCTCTTTTGTGTGATTTCTATTAATGTTAACAAGGTTTGCATCGGCAACATGCAAAAGACAATTCAGCTGTGATGTTCAGAAAAAACTGCTAGGGAAGAGGTGACACGGAACCCTCAGAACCACTTAGAATATGACTACGAGGCGTCCCTTAAATGAAAAAGTAGATGGCAATGTGAGTTCAATAAAGACATTATGGTAGTGATGGCATTAACAGAGATGCTTTCTAATTCGTTCCAATCCTTTTCAATGAATAATCTCACTTACAGATGAATAAAATCGTCTGGAGGTGTCATGGCCAAACAGCCTTCTAAATGTATTCATAGTGGTGACACGTGTTGACTGTGACCAACCCATTCATTACTGTAGGTGGTTGCTGAGGAGGGGCGCCTTCATGCGGTGGGACGGATATAACTGGGCGGCAGAACTAACTGACTACGCTAAGGTCCCTCAACTCCTTCCTCGTCCCCTAAAGGGAGAATGGTGGGCTGCAGGAGAAAGGCAATTTCAGCCAGCAGATTATAGGGTTCAAGTTTCAGATGAGCCTGAGGGCACAAAAACAATAACAACGACAGTCTCGACTGGAGGTGGCAAAAGAAAGGGGGAGAGAGAGAGAGAGGGAGAGAGAGAGAGAGACGAAAAAGAGAGAGAGAGAGAGAGAGAGAGAGAGACGAAAAAGAGAGAGAGAGAGAGAGAGAGAGAGAGAGACGAAAAAGAAAAAAAAAAAAAAAGGAATGGTAAAGAAAAAGACAACCTCGCCCTAAAGGAGTTAACCTAATTCTGTCCATTCTGAATCGGGAAATATATTTTTCCTGAGATTTTTATGATTTTCCATTTACTCGTACATTCTGCTCTCCCTTTCCTAGTAAACTACCTCAATCCGATATTTTGCTTCATTTTCTTTCATACAACGTTCTCATTTTTCTCTTATGTCTGTTTAAGTCGTTGATTTTTTTTTTATTTGTCGCCCTCAATCGATTTTACTTCACTGAGGAGAGCATTTTGAGATTGGATGAATTAATCTTAACATTCCCAGGCCCTGACTCCCTCAGCTGAATAAATAAATAAATAAACAGCCTGGGGCCACATGGAATATAATGCTAGCGTTGCTCTGGCTGTGAAAGGGCTGACTCCTTCCATTCATATTTTTTCATAATCCGAGAAAAATGCCTGGAGGTTGCAAAAAATAAAACAATAAATCGTACAAAAAGGACTATTGTGGAATACTTAACCCCTGCAGTGCTGAAGGTCTCTCTTAAACTGGATAAAATTGTGTGGCGGAAGCTAGAATAATGTTAAGACGTCATCGTTATTTAAGCACTGAACCCTTACACTTATTTAACAGCTTATGAAAGACTCTTGAATGGCAGGGTTGGATGTGGTAGCTACTAACCTCTCCAGTATAAAGGTTCTTCTTGTGGTAAATAAAATCGTGTGATGTAGAGACACGAGATCCGGGCAAGAATATACTCAAGTTTTGCCAATGGTCCACTTCATTTTTTTTCCAGTGCTTCCAACTCCAGGCACATGCTCAACAAAACTTTCCCTGATGCCCAGCAGTCCTCCTACGTATCACACACCTCCACATGTCATCACTTTGGCGTTAACACCCACAGTCCATTGTGAGTACATGCTCGCGTCAACCAATGGCTGGACGTATAGTGAGCGGTAGTTACAACACAAAGAGGCCCTTAAACAGCACTCCACTGGAAACTCACTTGACGGTATCCTATCTGTTGCCCGGTCTGCTGGTGTGGGTGTGGGTGAGGCAGTGGGAGTAGGAAATGAACAAATGATGCCGGCTAGACACAAATAACTCATACTGAGCTGTTCCCACAACACACGAGAAATCTGCCAGCGGAGTGGAAGAGGAACGTTAAATATGGAACCATTTGTGCTTTACATGTTCTTTAAAAACTTTTTTCTTTCTTCTTTCGTCCATTTTCTCTTTGTGTTGCAATTTTCCTTTTACATCTCCGCGCTCCACTCCCCCCCTCTCCCCCCTCTCTCTCTCTCTCTCTCTCTCTCTCTGTTTCACCCTAGTCCTTGTTAACCCAGAAGCACGACTGGGGACCTGGATATAGCAGAGATTATTTTAGATGGAAGTGTGCTTTCTTCCTTAACTCCATGCCCTTTTCTATTAAGTATCTTGTCTCGCATACGCTTACTGTGCATAAATATTCATCGTCATCATCATTTTCGCCATTACATCATATTAATTTCATCATCACCATCATCATCGCCAAAATCCCAATTCTTATTCTCATCTAACGAGTAATTCGATTTTCATTAATATTACTCTTCTTGTTTTACAGTCAGGCTCAGTTAACTCATCATAGGCTTTTTAAAAAAAGTGTGACGTTAGCCAAAGATATATAAGTGTTGTCCCGATCATGAGACCGTTGGTGGTTAGAGTACTATACCCTGCTTACTTTAAACTGGTTTTAAACTGGCATCCGTCCATCTTAAAATGCTGAGTTATATATAAAAAGATTAACACTACAATATGGTGCTAGTCACGAAGTCGTGCTATGACAAGAATGCAGAGCCGTAGCAGTGTCTTTTTCTGCCACTGAGCTACGGGGAAATAAGCTGCTAAAGAACGAAAATATGGGCCAGGTTAAAGTGCATGAAGTATAACATCATCTCCTATGTATGACTCACTCTCAGCTGAATGAAATCGTCTGCTCCGCTATAAATGAACAGGAAAGGAGACGCTAGTATGAGAGGCTTAATGGTGACAAGATAAACGCTTTCTTTCTCCTCTGACTCTCTCTAAGGTGAAGAAAATTGTGTGACCTAAGGTGGGTTAGAATACTAGAGAAATCGCAGCCAGGAAAGACTTATTGGAAAACACTGCATAATTATTGGTTTTTGATGCTATCCCACGTTTGTCCGTTCTTTCAGCTTGTCATTCACCTTCATTTCCTCTTTCATTCATGACCCACCATTATCCTCCTTTTGTGTCTTCCCCTCAGCTTAACTCTGCATGAATATTACACTGTCGTAGTAATTCGTGTTTGTTCAGCCATTCCCTTTGCCTTCTTTATCCTTCGCTTCCCCCTTTGCTCCCCGTTCGTAAATATTTCACCAATTTTCCTGTTCACGCGTCTTCCCCTCTTCCTGTTTTATTTCCTATGCTTTCTCTCCTTTCTGCTTGCCCTCTTTCCCCCTTCGCGTCCCTTTCTATTTCCCCTCTTATTCCCCTTTCAAATATATTTCATCAATTTTTCTCTCTTCATGCCTTTCACTTTTCCTACTTTTTCCCGTGATTTCCTTTCCACTCGCCATTTCCCCCCCCCTCTTTCCCCTTATAAGCGTCTATTTTCCACCATCTTTACTTTCAATCATTTCTCCTTTTATTCTGCTTTTATGCATATTCCATCCATCATCCTGTCCTCGTTTTCATTCTCGGGCCATATTTACCTATTACTTATTTTCTTTATTTATTTATCGTTTTCCCTTCCTTTTCATTTTCCATCTTTCCTCTTCGTTCCCCCTTCTCCTGTCCCGTTTATTCTTGCCTTCCTAAATGCTTTGCACATTTTCTTGCTCTCGTGTCTTCCCTTCTTCAATATTGCCTTCGCTTCCTCTCGCAATCTTTACACACGCGAAGTCAGAGTGGGATATTGTTTTAATCGGTGTGTGTGTGTGTGTGTGTGTGTGTGTGTGTGTGTGTGTGTGTGTGTGTGTGTGTGTGTGTGTGTGTGTGTGTGTGTGTGTGTGTGTTAATTAAAAAGCTCAAGATACTTTAATCTAACTTTAACTAAACTTGTTGGAAGGCCTGACGGTCAGTCAAGGAATAAGCCTATTGTTTTGTGAGCAAAGGTCAAATTCATAGGGTTTGCTCAAAGTCTGAACTAGTAAAATAATTTTCAACAGCTTTTATGCCATTTAAACTCGAAAAGTATTTAATCCTATTAATGCCAAACTTGGTGGAAGGACTGGGGGTTCGCCAAGAAAGAAAAGAGTCAATCTGGTAACAAAGTTCAAGTCACATGGTTGAGTCAAAGTTCTACCTATATCTCTGTACGTGAATAAAATGGCTAAAACAGTTTTGTTCTATTTTGGGCCAAACGTAATGGAAAGGAAATGTTGAGGGCCAAGTAAGAAAGAAATTATGCGAAACAACTTTTCAAAGATCATGGTCAAAGATGAAGTACACTGAAACAGCTTTCATGTGATTTTAACCAAAGTTGGTGGAAGGATAAAGAGTCAGGCAAGAGTGAAGCAATTCGACAACAACTGACAGAAGGTCCAGATCACAGAAAATAAGTTCAGTTCTTATGCCAGTCTGAGAGCGAAGTTGTTGTGCTCTCTGAGTGCCCCTTCTTGTTCTTCCTTTGTTTATTTCCCATTTTATTACCCTTCATTTTTCATTTTATTTTATTTTCATTCATAGTATACTCACATTCTTACCTCTGTGTCGTCCCCTTATCTAATATTATTTCATGTTTTCATTCCTTTCCGCTGACCATTTGTTTCATCTTTTAGTTTCCTTCTTTGTCCCTTTCATACGTATTTTAACCTGACTTCTCTCATACCTTTCTCATCATTTTCAGATCCGTATTTTCCCTCCTTCTAATAGCATTTTCCTTTCCTAATTTTTCATAACTTTCCTCTCCTTCCACTAGCAATCTGTCCCTTTCACTGGAAGAATTAGGGTCGTATATTTAAACCTGAAATTGCCAAGTGGACGCAGACCCCCCATTTTTTTTTAATGTGAATTTTGAAATACGTGGTGATGATGGAACGTATCTGGCCTTCCTGTATGGTTGCTGACTGCGTTCTGTAATGTGGGATGCAGGCTGACCATTCCTATATACCACAGGTGTTCTATAAATGACCTTCAGTAATTAGAGGCTTGCACTCCACTTGGCGATTTAAGGTTTAATAATACGGGTGTTATATTCACATAATTGGGTATACTGTATTTCTTTCATTTGAACAGCAGGGCACTAAGCAATTAAGAGTAAAATTGTATTTGGCATTAGGGATTTCCCAACATACCTCCACTAGCAATTTCTTCTGCACTTAGTCTCCCCTTCTGTGTTACTGATGCAAACTGTTTCGATATTAAAAAGTCGTAAATAGCATGTAAAAGAATTTCATGACGTACTTCGCTAAACAAATTGCAATGAAGGAGTCGGTACGAAGCCTCCTATGTTGCGTAAAAGACATATTTCTATTTCATTACTTTTTTTTTTCCCAGCCATAACACTCCCTGACGAATTCTTTGGGTTTACTTTTTTACCATCACGCGATTTTATTCATTTTTTTTTTTTAAATTTAGATTTAGCCTTCACCAACCTTTTCATTGGCTTAATCTTGTTACCATCAGGTGAATTTATTTAGGGTTTTTAACTTCCTGAAATGCTCACCTTTTGTTTCCACTAATTTCACTCGCTAATTAAGCCGTTTACTGAGATTAATAAGCCGCTGGGTAGAGGAATAAGGTCAATAAACATCTCCAGATTCCAGGGGTTAACTATGTACTCAGTCTTTGTCCTCCCCCTCCCCCTGCTGGGTGAACACAACAGGCGGCAGCATAAGTAAACAGTTCTGGAATTTAGGAGCGGATCCAGGAATATTTTTAAGTGCTGTCCATACCATTATCCAAAGTAATGAGGGCTCGACATTCCCTTGCTCTAAGTCAACTATGTAACGTTAAAAAGGATGGTTTGTGTGTGGGAAATAAATACATTAAACAAGGGGTGCATAAACACACGATACTGGACGGTGTGATGAAGCAGGGGTGTTGGCTAGGCAGCACCAGCAACACCCCTGGATCCGCCCATGTAGTTTGCCTTTATATCCCCCTTTGGCTCAAGTTTCTCTCCCTCCCATGGTTTAGTACCTTCCCCTATTTTACTCCATGCTTGCCTTTTCCCTCCACTGACGAAGGATGGCAGATGAGTGCCAAAATAAACAAGAGCGCGTCATCGCGGTGCAGTCCTTCTCTTCTTTCCCCTTGTTTTATGTTCGTCCATTTTCCTGTCCTCGTGTTTCCCCTCAGATGAACCCAATAATGGTCACTGGTTTTCCCCTCACTCAAAATAACAGTTTGACGCAGCAAGAATAAACGTCAAACGCGTCATCACACTTAACCCTTCCACTCCGATGATGTTTTATATTGAATTATTTTTTTCTCCCTTCAGAATATATATTTAGCTTTCAAAAGACCTCTTGTGGTCAAAGAATGAATGAAGGTTTTGTTTTATTCTTCTACCTTAAGAAAATTAAGTGAGAAAAAAAAAACTCGAGATAAATAATACTAAAAACTAATCTTTCCTTTTCATTGCTCCTTTTCCCTGCCATCACGTCCTCCCCTCGTTTCCCCTCGTCCTCACGCTCTCCCCTCACATACCCTCACCCCCTCACCTCACTTACCCTAATCTTCTCCTCTCACTTCTCTTCGCCCGTTCCTCTCACATTCCCTCGCCCCATCCCCTCACTTCCCCTCACCTCACTTACCCTAATCTTCTCCCCTCGCTTCTCTTCGCCCCTTCCTCTCACTTTCCCTCGTCCCCTCCCCTCACTTCCCCTCACCCCATCCACTTGACTGTCCAATGGGGCTCTCAGCTCCAAAACTCCCTCAATGACACTCATTTCCCCGACCACAGCGGTGCCCCAGTTGACTCTCTCAGATACCTATGACCCACTTCAGGCTGAACAAAATCATCTGGTGTTAGCTGGAAGAGATTACCTGAACTTTCTTGACCATGTGAGAATAACAACATAAGTATTAAATATAAGTCCTCCCTATGCTAAAGCTCGACTGAAGAAAATCGTCTGGGACTAGATCAAAGAGAGTACTACAAGCTGACCCCACACTGAAAGGACTCGTGGTAAAGGCATTAATTATCTCAGACTCTTGTGCCTGGCTCTCGACTGGATAAAAAATCTTCTGGTCGTAGGTAAGGTAAAATATTAGAACTCTCTCTTCCAAGTGAGGGTAAAATATGAAAAATAAACATACTCAGGCTCCTATGACTCACTTGACTGATTATAATGGCCTATAGTTGTCCCTACTATGAGAGGTTAGATTGACAGTGTAAATTCTGCTTGAGCTCCTATAACTCAATCTCTGGATTAAAAGAAAAAAAGGCTGTAACTACATTACAAATACTAGAGAAGACGCAACAATGAGAGGGTAAAGGATGGGCTTCCAGTTCCTCTACAAACACATATCTACATTAATAATACTAGAGAAGACGCAACAATGAGAGGGTAAAGGATGGGCTTACAGTTCTTCTACAAATATATATCTATGTATCTGTCTGTCTAATGCCAGACGCCTTAAAATCCGTAGAGTTGCCACAAACAAACGACGCAGGCACAGTAAAGAAAAGACTCTCTCTCTTTCTCTCTCTCTCTCTCTCTCTCTCTCTCTCTCTCTCTCTTGATCTTATATCTCTAAATCATCCTCAGGCAAAAGCTGAAATCATACTGAAATTCCAGCTTTCACCATTAAAAATCTTTGCAGTGTTTTACTGTTGTTGCTGAGTGATATACAACTTAGATATATATCATTAATATTTAGGAAAAGTGTATTTGCAGATTAAAAAGCAACGTGTCTGCCATAAAGCAAAATAAGCACCAGAACTAAGATTAATGTTCTCTCATCTATCACCCATAAGGCCATTGTGGACTCAGAACTATGCATTTTCCTTCACTTTTCAATTATTCCTTGCTTCGCAGTTCCCAACAGAATTATTTATTTTTGAAGCATGATTAATGAGCGACGATGCAATTTATTCATTAGTTTCTTACACCAAGCGAACTTCTTGCTTCAGAGTGAGTGGTCGTTTATTTTTTTTTTTTTCCCCTGCAGGAATGACGCTTTATCATGCTATTAAGGGAGAGTTTTTCTGACATTTTTTTCTGCTTATTCTTTACAACGTCATGCGCATACTTCATCGTAGTTTCTTGAAATTTTACTCTGTTCCCTCCCTACTGGAAAGTATGACTGTAACAAACGAAGATGTCCAGTGAGTGAATCTTGTACTGCTGTAACACCTCAGACACATCAACTACTACTATAGTTTATTCACTTTAACATGGCCCAAATTTTCATCCTTTTACAGCTCATTTCACGCAGCTCAGTGGCAGAAAAAAGGCAATACTGTCGTCTACATGATTTATGTGGATTTTCTTTATGACTAGCTCCATATTTTAGTATTAATCAATTGTTATAACAACATTCCAAAAGGAGGGATGGCAATTTTAGGTCAAGGTAATGTGATCAGAGTATAGTGCCATGTGACCTGATTCAGTATTAAGTATATAACGAAAAGGCGATGAACCGTATGTAGAACAGATCCTTCCAATCACATAATGTTTCACAGGAATTGAGTCTCTACGTATACGTATGAATACCATAGCAAGAGATACCTAGCCTCCAATACAGAAACTCCCAACACAGGTGCACCTGCCTCAAAGATATTTAAGTTTTTTAAAGAGTAAAATATAATAAATATGGACATTTTGCTAGGCAGGAGGATGCGTGCCAAGACCCTGACATGGCAAAGAGTGGTTTAATGCGAGGCAGTAAACAAGTTCAAAGAGACAATATTAGTCTCTGGTGGGCTCTGGAATGATGACGAAGCAGATAATGTTATGATTCATTTAAGTCCAGCTTATCTGATTTCCATGCCACTGATTCTCAATATCATTACGACTTCCACAGCTCCTCTAATGTTATCAGGAGTCGTGTTCTTCAGGGTTCTTTTTTGTCGTTTACTCCTCCTCCTACTCATCAATGAAATCCACTTGTACACTGATGGCTCCCTCATTCACATTTCCACCTGTTTCTCACATCGTCCACCACAGCACTTTCTTAATCAGTCCCAGGTTGAGGCAAACGCACACATAATAACTGATCTGAGTATTACTTTCGATGGGGGAAAAAAAAAACTTACTGCTATGAATCCACCAGAAATTCAGTTTTTACATTTCTCGATCTGGTAAAATCTTCAACAAGAATATCTCTTAATACTTAATAACACACAGTTAAGTCCTTCATTATCTCTTAATATCCTCGGGGTTTCTTTCTCACGGGACCCATCATGAAAGGATCATATTATCTCCCTTGCGAAATCCGCTTCCAAGATATTAGGTATGCTAAGCCGACGATTTCTTTTTTTTTACTAAGACACAGCTGTTGACTTTGTACTGGGGTTTTAGTTGCCCATGTGAGTAGCACATGTTGAATATTTAGGGTGAGGGGCTCCTGACATACAGCTCTTCTAAATCGGACAGAGTCAAAGGCTTTTCGTCTTCTCTCTTCACTGCAGTGTTGCATCTGTTTCTCCTTACTATCACTGTTTCAAATGCCACTGTTCTGAACTGTCTGCTTACATCCTTCTTTCACTGCGATGGGCGCGTAGCACCCGCCTGGCAACCCGCCCTTACCTTCACTCTTCAACTCTCTAATGCAATAATTAGTTATTCATGTACACAACTGGTCATCTTTGGAACTGTCTTCACCATTCTGTACTTCCCTGTGCCTATGACCGCCAACTGTTTAAATTCAATGTTTCCAGACATCTCGAAATGAATGTATCTTGAATCTGATTTGCTGTTGTTGTGCTGTTCTTGGAAAAATAATTTTACGGCTGGTTAGCCTTTGTTTCTTTCTTCATTTCATAAAATAAAATCATGGCAAAGACAAACATCACTGTGATCTCTAGCAAAACTAATGTTGTTTCCTGTCAGCAACATGATCAGGCATTTCTTTACCTCAAATTAGATGTTAGAGATGACATTACTTGTGTGTAGAATTCTGTGGAATTGCACAAACTCTGCAATATGAAGGCAACAAGTTGTCATGTTACCTGACAAGCCAGAACTTGCGGCAACATCTTGGAAAGGATAAAGTCCTATCTGGAAACGGGGTGGCCAACATCTTTCTGTTCCGACGGTGTCTCAGAATTATTCCGGTTGGTTGACCAAAAGGACCAAAAGGATCAAGAGGATCTGGATTTTTCATCTTTAAGTAAGGAAATTGTTCGTGATGCGAAGGAAAGGAAATCACAAGGGGACACATGAAATCACATCACCTACACGTACACCAGTATCATCCTGCTAAAACTGTTATTATCACTGTGACGAAAACTTCGTAATACCAATACAGTCATCTTCATCGGTATAATTATAAGAGCTATAACAAAAGGGCCAATTGCACTTACAGGAGCAACTGATGTTTTGCTAACAGATATATCTCATACTGAACAGCACTGAACAGTGTTAAAGCTTCGGCATATCTTACTTCAAGGATGAGTCTCTTCGCCTTACAGTCTCAGCAGTTTAAGCAGCATCCAAAAATACGAAATACGTTGACTGCTTGGTGATCTCATTCTAGAAACTGCTGATAATTTTAATGTCAATAAATCATTGCCCAATGGTTTAAAATTAACCAGTGTCTCAGCCCTGCTTTAAACAAAGCTACAAGAGGAGAATTTAGATGTGCACTGTGATTCACAAACAATCAGATGAACTCAGAAAGATGAAATGACAGACAAACCTGCACATTCATTAGCAGTACAACATGATAACGAGCCTCATAAACCACACTTGCCTGCAACACACGCCAACTGTTTTATCTTACAACTTAAAATTTTAGCAGCGCAAGTTATATCCCTTCGAAGAGCACAGAATGTTAATCATCATTTACTCCAGGGGACTGTCAGTAACAAAACCATACCGGCATATAATGGTTATGATAAACAAATGTGCCAAAGTGATGGATATTCAGTTACAACTGCAACCAAAACTATTTTCACTCGCATTATAGAAACGAAACCACCAAATCCAGGTACCATGCTGGCTGCCATGGTTGAAGCACAAAGACTAATAGAAATATGCGGAAAATCGACACATCGTTCACAAGTGACCAGCAGCTCTATCAAATCACAGTCAGCAATAGCGTTGCCAGATTTCCACAAATCAGAGAGCAAAGATAGGACCAACACATATTCTGGGGTGGAGGATCGGGACTAGGCATACTGTGTAGGGGTTTTAACTTAATCCAAAATTTCAAATGGGGAGAGGGGCACTGGGAGGAAAGGGTGCCTGGGACCCCAGGCCACCCCTTAGCTACGACAGTCAGTGCCACATGGGTGTTCCCTGAGCTATTCGGGAACTTCGAACCACGGCTTGGAGGCACTTCTGCAACAAAAAAGGAGCTAACACCTTTTACTTTAGAGAAGTTTTGTGACCAGGAGAACGGTTGTTGATAAAGGAACAAGTGCATTGTCGCAGAAAGTTATTGTTTATCAATGACCAGCTGTTCATGCACGTAAAGGCTGCGATACAAGGATCTACAATAACGGCATGGGGAAGCTGGTAGCACTAACGGTACTTCAAGGGCAGCTATACCTTTAATAGTCTAGGAGGAATAATGATTCAGATACAACAGTGTCAGAATCAACTTCCTTCACTCCTGCAGGTTACGACGGAAAAAAAAAGAGCAATAAATCTGCTATTCAGTACAGAATTTAGAGTCAAAAATGACTTACACAAGATCACTGCCTCACCCACAAAGGAGAATTTACCACCCACTCCTCATCCTTTCAAGGAACATGTACAGTCGTCAGCACAAATTCGCTGCAAGCCTGCTCGTGTGATGTGGGTCGTTTTGTCTGGCAACAGTGTATGGGAACTAGTTGCCACATAGGCTTTTATACGCTTTAAAGACGTGTTTGTAGGAATTAGTACTATAAATCATCGAGAATGCAATATTCTTTATATCTGATTTGCATAAAAATGTGCAGAAGACGACAGAAGAATGTTGTGGAATGATGAAATTTCTGCTCTATCCCCCGTACCCATCCCATGTCCCTCCCCACCCTACCTCTCACCTCACCACCACCCCCCATGCTATCCTTCATTTCCACTCCCCTCTCTCCGCACCCTGTCTACCTTATTTTATTCACGGCGCTAACCTACGTAATGAATCGCATTCTTCTCTATTTCATGTCTATTTCTGGAACCTTTTTGCTCCTCTACATTCGTGAGATTCTTGCCATGCCACAGTCTTTTTCTCCCACTCTCTACTCCAAACATGATGGAGCAATTCGAAACATTGGTTCGGATACAGCTTCATGATTCAGTGAACAATGTGAGGAGAATGGGAACATTTTCCGTGGAAAGAGAGAGAGACATGTAGGAGGAAAGGGCACGAATGTTTTTTTTAATTCCGCCTACAGAAATAATAGCCACCGTCTCCCAGGCTCACTCAAAAAAATAAATAAATAAATAAATAAACAGTAAACAATACATCACAAGAACGAGACCTTAAACGTTTCTGTATCTAGCGGCTGTTGGTAGTGGTAAGGGGAGGAGAAAAGAATGACAACTGGAATAAATGGAGTGGGAAGAAGACGAGGAGGGTGAGAATGGGACTCAAACAGTAATGAATATTGATAATTATCCTTGGATACAGTTAGTTTTATTAAGGTATTGCGTGCAACTGAGAACAGGACGGGCTGGGTTTAATGAACAATCAATAGACTTGCGATGCACCAGTCAAGTCAGTGCCGTGGATTAATGAATGAAGGTAGAGAGGGTGGGAGAGGAGAAAGTGGAAAGACATGAATGTGGGAGGGGGGTAGGAGGGAGAGGGAGGGTGGGGAGACATCAGGATTAAGGGGGAGAGAGGGGAAGTGAGCTTAGACACCGTTTTAATGAGGAATATCGGAATATTACGCTCATATGTTGTTCTATAACATTCTTTTGCACTTTTTTATACTAATCACAGACGGAATACAGAATATTGTACTCTAGGCAATAGTACCACTTCTTAAAAATACGTCTTTAAAGTGTATAAAAGTCTATATGGGAACTAGTCCCGTTACACTGTTGCCAGACAAAAGGACTCACATCACACGAGTTGACTTGCAGCGAATTTATGCTGAGGACTGTACACGAAGCTCATTACCAAGCTATAACCTGTATGTCTATCTAGTCAGCTGATCCTCCACAGAATACTCCTTTGCAGTTCGATTCGTCTCAGGATGATGGACAAAAAAGAGGCCCGTCACTGTGCCAGATGATCTGTCTCCTGTCATTGAAATCTTGCAGTAAAATAGGCTATGTGTGACTTCCTATCATACTCATAAATACCTTGCTCTAAGTCTGAGAGTGTCTGTTTCAGCACAAATGTCGTCCTCAGTGTTCTGCAACTGTCACTGATGAAGCGTTTGCAATAGTGGCAAGACAAAGGTTAGATCCGTTTATGAGTAAGAAGCATCTGTTGATGCAATGAATAATATACAATCATTTGTAAGCACTGAACTGCATTTCTAATTTTTTAAAATATATAATTTCATATCACCGAGTAAAATGTAAATTTTGTTTGGAAGCGTTCAGTGACTATTAAATTTTACAGTGATAATGAAGCTGACGTTATCATTATCTGATCTGGTAAACTAATTACCATAACTATATTTTACATTTAACATGAAAGAGCTACTGCAGTTTATTAGATAACAACAGAGGAATAATTAATTTAACCGGGTTTATTTGTATTAAAATTCATGCTCTGCTTCATTTTTACATGTGTTGCTAATTTTTGTTAATTTAATAACCCTGTATGCCAAAGTCTCCAGATAATAATTTTGGCACAGCCATGTTATTTTTGTAAACTTTACGATCAGTATGTACACAAGGCTTGAGGAATAAGAAGTAAAAAAAAAATAATAATGTGCCTGATACAATTTACTCAGTAGAAACCTGAATGTGCGTAACAAATATTGAGACCTGCCATACTTAAGGTCATTTTGTTTGTTACGAAACAAAATTTCCCAGGATAGGAACCCAGCATCAAGTGGATTATAATTCAGAAAGGTGTGGAGATACCGGATTAGAACAAACAATGTTGTCCATGTTTAACAGATAAATAAAAATTAATTAACATCATTACAAAATAAAAATACACACATGCACATCCACTCACATACGCTGTCATTATCCATTCTTTCCACATGGCCAAACCATCTCAAAGTAGACTATTTTCTCTCAACACTTTCAGTCACACCGACAAAGGTCCTTCACTTCCTCATTTGCCTTTCTGTCTTTCCATGTGACCCCACAAACTTCTATCATATAACTCATTTCTGCTGCTCTCAGTCTTGACGTGTGTCCATCTGACAGGGTCCAAACTTCGCTTCTGTACGTTGCAGTGGGAATCTCAGTACTGTCATGCAGCGACTTTTTCACTTCCAAGGTCACTTCCCTGTTCCTTATCACTGCTTTCAGTGGACGAGCAACCTTTTTACCCTGCTGTACCCTTTCAAGCACTTTATCATCTAAACTTGCATTCTTCCTCATCATACCACTTAAATGCGCTCACATTTACAATTTCCTCACCATCCAGACTAACTGTGTATTTCTGTTACAGGTCTTTAACTTCATCACAGCTTGCACAAATAAAGCAAAGGAATAAGAATATTATACGCCTTGGCTCTGAAATGCTAGGTTTATTTTGTTTTCGCTTCTAAAAGACGATTTTTTGTTTCTGTTTTGGCGAGACTGCTTGAAATGGAAGAATCAGGAAAATCTCTCATTAATTTCTTCACCACAAGAGGTTTCCACTGAGCTGGGAAGACCGTCTGGAGCAAGTAAATATAAACCAAATAAAGGCGAGACAATACTGAAAGGGCTGACTTAAACACAGTGTGAAAACTAGAGTCAAATTCAAGAGAATATTAAAGAGCCAATTGCTAAAGTAAACGCGGAAGGAAGAGGTAGCTAGTAAGGCGTCTCATAATCTGGCGAGAAGGCGGTTCATAGCGTATGCAGAGAGTGCAATGTGGTTCATAACTGCAGGGTGTGGTGTGGTGTGGTGTGGTGCGGTGTGGTGTTGTGTGGTGAGGTGTTGTGTGGTAGGGTGCGGTGAGGTGTTGTGTGGTAGGGTGCGGTGAGGTGTGGTGTGGTGCATGAATGCCTGGGAAGAGGTGGTGTGGTGTGCTGCATGACTCTGCGTGGTTGTGTGGAATGGTGTGGTATGCTATGGTGTGGTAGGATGTGGCATGGTGTGGTGTGTGACTGGTGTGCAGTAGTGTGGTGTATGACTATACATTGAGGTGTGGTATGGTATGTGATAGTGTGGTGAAGTGTGGTGCGTTACTGTCTGGTGTGGTGTGGTGTGGTGTGGTGTGGTGTGGTGTGGTGTGGTGTGATGTGGTATGGTATGGTGTTGTGTGGTGTGGTGTGGAGCAGTGTAATGTTTTTTGTCCGGTGTGGTGCGGTGTGGTGTCGTGCAATGTGATGTTACTGACTGGTGTGGTGTGGTGTGGTGTGGTGTGGTGTGGTGTGGTGTGGTGAATGTGGTGTTATTGTCTGGTGTGATGTGGTGCGGTGTGGTGCAGTGTAGTGTGGTGTGGTGTGATGTGGTGTGGTGCAGTGTAGTGTAGTGTGGTGTGGTGTGGTGTGGTGTGGTGTGGTGTGGTGCAGTGTAGTGAGGTGTGGTGTGGTGTGGTGTGACTGTATAGTGTGGTTTGGTGCAGTGAGAGGTATGACTGTCTGGTGTGGTGTGTTGTGGTGCTGTGTGGTGCAGTGTTGGTAGTGTGGTTTAGTGTGGAGCGTGACTGAGTGGCATGGTGTCGTGTTGTGTGTGAGTGTCTGCTATTGTGTGGTGTGATGTAGGAGAGTGATGCTGTGTGATGTATGAGTGTGTGATGTGGTGAGGAATAATATGATTTGGTGTTTGGTGTGGTGTGGTGTGATGAACTGTGGTGTGGTGTGGTGCGATGTCATCTGGTGTGGTGAGATGTGGTGCAGTGTAATTTGGTGTGGTGCTGTGTGATGTGGTGTGGTGTGTGGGTGTGTGATACTGCTGTGCGATGTGACGAGGCGTGATGGGGTATGACGTGATGTGGTGTTGTGAGATGTGTGACTGTGTGGTGTGGTGTGAGGTGTGTGACTGTGTGGCGTGGTGTCAGATGTGTGACTGTGGTGTGGTGTTGTGTGGTGTTGTGTGGTGTGATGTAGTGTGGTGTGTGACTCTAGATGGTGTGGTATGGTGAGTCGTGGTGTGATGTGGAGCAGTATCTGACTGTGAAGAGTGGTGTGGTGTATGACTATACAGTGTGGTGTGGTGTAGTGTGACATGGTGTGTTGTGGTCATGTGTGGTGTGACTGTATGTGTTGTGGTGTGGTGTATGACTGTTTGATGTGGCGTGTGATGATGTGATGTGTTATGGTTTGACATGGTGTGTGGATTGGTGGATAACTGTGGTGCGGTGTGGTGTTCTTTGGTGTAATGTAGCATATGACTGCCTTCTTTGGTATGTGGTGTGGTGTGGCTTTGTGTTGATGTGGTGTGGTATGGTGTGTCAGGTGTGGTGTTGTGTAGTGTAGTTGCGTGTAGTGTATGCGAATGCAGTGTGTGGCTAGCTTTGGTGTCGTGTGATGTGGTGGATGTCTGTGGGATGTGGTACATGACTTGTGGTGCGGTGCGTGGTGTGGTGCGGTGTGTGGTATGGTATGGGGTGTTATCACGTAGTGTGACAGATAAAATTCCGTATTTCCTGGTATATGACACCACTCACTCACTCACTCACGCAAAGTGCCATTCACTGAAACAAATAGATGCAATTTATTCTCATGTGTCCTATATTATCTCTCTCTCTCTCTCTCTCTCTCTCTCTCTCTCTCTCTCTCTCTCTCTCTCTCTCTCTCTCTCTCTCTCTCTCTCTCTCTCTCTCTCTCTCTCTCTCTCTCTCTCCCTCTCTCTCTCTTTCTTTTTATTCATGAAGAGGGTGCAGGTCGGGCAGAAAATGTTGCATCATTGTAATTTACACTACTTTCAACTCTGCATTCATTATTATATTTTCCTGTCTTATCATGAAGTGTCATAAGAAAGGAAGTAATAAGGGAGATAAATTACTGGGCTATTTTCTAGGGAGGTTTAATGACTATAATATTAAGGTGGAAGCCAACAGTGACTATACTATATCATCTTCACTCTAACTTGGTCTAAAACTGCCATCCCTTCCTTTTTAATGCTGAGTTGCAACAATAGATTAACACTGGAACACGGTGTTAGTCACAACGAAGCTCTATGGACAGGATGTAGAGCCGGCGTATTGTCTTTCTCTATCACTGAGCTATGTGAAATGAGCTGCAAAAAGACGAAAATCTGGGCCAAGTTAGAGTAAAAGGAGCAGCGCTTATATCGACGTGAGGTAATGGAGACAATATTTAATCTTTAGGTCTTTATACTCACACTAAGTTAAAATAATCGTCTGGTGTCAGCAAGGATGTAGAAGGCGAGTTGGTGGGAATATAAGAGGTTAATTATTGTCTTGTTTTCCAGTTATTCAAAGTACGTTGGTATTAGAGAGATAAATTATAAATAAAAGCATCATCTTACAGACCCTAACTGGCACCATTGAGTGAGGTGTGATACAGAGACAAGGAGAGGAAAAGAATACGATGTAAGAGAACTATCATCATCATCATCATCATCATCATCGCCGTCATCGTTGTCGTCTCTTTATCTGTCTGTTTATCGTCCCATCCTTTTTTTGCCCCATCAGGAGGGTAGGAGCCAGGAGCTAGGCTGTTTAGTTCAGACAAATGGGGAGAGGATAACCAACCTTAGGTGTCCTTGAGTGGCATTATGTGATCAGCAAACCTTACCTACTTCTTGGATAGAACCCTTACAGGTTCATCCCGGTTGGAGCACCATAACCCACTAAACCACCGAGCGTCATTTGATTATATGGTTACCACCTAACGTAGTAAACTTTTTCTTGGTTTACAAGAAAACAATTGGCTGGTCACTCAGCGTTCAGTCACCCATGGGCAGCTCCACAATGAGTCAGTGGATGGTAGGCGCCCCCTCCTATTGCAAATCATCATCATCATCATCATCCCCAATAGTAATTCTCCCTTGATAAATAGGGCGAAATGAAATCCAGAAACAAAGAAGGAGTAAACACGAAAGCAGAACTAACATCATCGTCATCATCATCCCAGCCCGAAATCTCCCTAAGCAAATGGGTTGTGGTAAGGCCCAGAAATGAGGGAGAGAGAGAGAGAGAGAGAGAGAGAGAGAGAGAGAGAGAGAGAGAGAGAGAGAGAGAGAGAGAGAAAGAGAGAGAGAGAGAGAAAGAGAGAGAGAGAGAAAGAGAGAGAGAGAGAGAGAAAGAGAGACAGAGAGAGAGAGAAACACGAGTTGTAACTATCAAACAGAATTCCCAGTGAAAATGCCCACGCAATCATTCACACATTATCAAGCCTTGGAAACTGTAGCCCCACCGAATAAGCAAATCCATCTACACGTATACTTATTTTTTAATGCGATACACATATATTAAATTACATGGTTTAAGAGAATATTAGAGATTTTTTTATGCACAGTATATCTATAGGGAAGTAATTTTAGGGCACCCATTACATCCTCTTAATAAGTCATCCTTTTTTATGTCCTTTTATTTTGTGTTAAATCCAGAGAAAATTCGCGAAATGTTCCTTTCAAAGTTCTACTGCTGCGGAAAAGAGACAGGGGTTATCTTCTGCTCCTCGATTATTAAATCCATAATGGTTATCTACATCAAAGGCTTTCGTACAGCTGATAAACATAAACCAGAAATTAATTTTAAAAAATCCAGCGCTAATGAAAAGCGTAATTTGCTGGTTTCACACAATTTACTGACAGAAAAACGCGGGCAACGTTCTGATTAAAATTCCTGGTCACAGCTCGACTTACATGTGCTTGACGATCCTCTTGGTGTCGGACCATATGGAGAAATAAGTAACAGAAGAGTTAGAGTGATGCCTACTGACTAGACAAGACACTTTCAGTCAAACATTAATGTTTTGCATAGTCCCAATTTTCCCCTAAAACATAACCTGCAATAGTCGATGCACACTACTGGACGTGCTGGGACCAGAGAGAAACAAACTGCTTTCGCTAGTCTGACCGGTACGAGAATCGGACACGGGTCCTTCTATTTGCGAGTTAAAAAGGAAAAAAAAAAATGGCACTTCCGATAACATAAGGAGCTGGTAGTTATTTTTTTAATTTACTTTTTTTTGGGGGGGAGGGGCTGTTAAACTTTTTTCCCGATTTAGAATTAACCTCAGCAATGAAAGAGTTTATGAAGACTATGTGTAACCTCTCTAATTCAGAATGAATTTTCTAAGATGAACAGAATCGTAGACAGATATCGCAAGAATTTAGGAAAACTAGACGTCAGCGGACTCGTAGGGTTAATACGCATCTCATACACTTACAAGATCCGATTAATCCTCTGAGTTCGAGGACCTTATATTTTTTCACCTAATTCCTGCACTCTCCAGACGTTCATATATTTCCTAAGGAGTCATTTCTCGAACTGGAGATATCGTTGCAGTCTTCATCAACCCCTTCAGTACAAGAAATCCTGAAGTTAAATGAAATAATTTAAAGAGCAAAAATAAACCAACAGAAAACGTCACAGGATGTAAGGTCAATGCATTTTACATACACGAACATATAAGAGAAAATTAACTATATGCAAAATAAATCGCCAGGGAAGATGTACTAGGGAGCAGCCTTAGCCGACGAGAATACATCCAACAAGGAGAGGTCGCAGGTACTTACGATACAAGGTGGCGTTAGAAGGATGGGCGAGTTTTCTTAGTTGTGAGGCGTTGACATCGTTCTCAAGAGGTCTACGGAAATCTTTGCATCTTTCCACTTCGACAACTGACGAAAAACTTGCAAATTTCAATAATCTCTAGTGTTTATCAGCAAAATAATATGGAAAAAAATGTGATGCTTCTTGGAGTCAATGATGCAATGTGAAGGATATTAGATGAAATGTAAAGGTTTATAAAAATTCCTCCGTACCCCACCGAGCTTGTCGTTGGCAGGAGCAGCAGGGCGACACAACCTTCCACCACAGACGCTGGAAGAACACTGGACCACTCTGTTCGACCCAACTGGAAGGGGAGGAAGGGAGGTGGGGGTGCAGAGGAGGTTATCTGCAGCCTCATCTTCATTTCCATTCTTTCAACATTTGCCCTTCCCCTCCTCCGTTACTATACACATAGCCAAAGTCGGACAGAAACTGCTGTGAAAAATGATATGACTGTTCCGTATCATCTCCTTCAATATGTAGGGACCCGAGGCTAGGCTGTCGTGTTATGTCTAAATATTCACACCCTGGCTAAATATAAGTAGCCTACCAGTTGGTGCTGAAAATAAAACTTGAATGTTGTTATCTTTTTGATTGCTGAGAACACTTTCACTACGATGATAAGTTTTTCATTTATATTTCCACCACATCCAAATCATTTTATTTATCCTAGACAAGACTCCCGCGATCGTCTGGAGAGGGCATGAAAAAAGTATAGAAGCCGTCAGCGTAGTGAAGCCGTTTAATAAGGACATGTTTCTAAACTTATCTGCCTAAAAGTTCATTCTGGTGGTGATTATAAGAGAAGTCATCGTTCTCTTAAAAAAAAAATAATAATATATAGGTAGACGGCTGGAGAGGGGCGCCTTCATGTGGTGACACTGATATAGCCAGGCGGTGAAGCCGCGTACGTCTTCGAGCGTCCCTCACCGTACATTCAGGTGGAACTACAGTGAAACCTTTCCGCAACACATAGGACTGTCCCTCCAACCGGTATCTTAAATCACTAGACAGGTGTGGCTCAAACTGGGGTACGCGGACCCCAGGGGACATGCAGCATTGTTCTATGGGGTACAAAAAAAAAAAAAAATAGCGAATTTTAACTACAATGAAAATTCAGAATAGAAGCCCATATTCAGTGGGTGAGGGTGGAAAAGGAGTGGGGGTCAAGAACTGGCAAAAAGGATGGAGGAGAGGAAGAGGGGAAGGGAAGGACTGGGGGAGGTAAGTCTACTGGCAATATAGGGTCCAGTTTGACTCATCATATTATCTTGAATTCGGTATCGTAATATTCAGGTTATTCTTCCTACTTTTAGACACTCTTATTCAACTCAAGAATATCCACTCGTGCTGTGTGGTTCATAAAGGCTCTCTTCAATCGTCAGATTCAAAAAGACATCCCTAATTCGAAGAAACTTATTTTTTAGAGGAAGGAATATTGATCTCCAAGTTTGCCCAAGCCAGAACACTCACATACAACTGTGTATGGAACTATGAGAAAGGCAATACGATGTAGAAGAGGAAGCTATGCAACACCTTGTACTTTTAGAGTCACCCATCCCCTGTGAAACATCAGTTTCTGAAATGAGGGGTAGCCAAAAAAAAAGAACACATCTAAAATACGATAGTTTTTTTTTTTTTTTTTATGTGAGGAAGAAGGAACCAAAGGCAATGAGCCCGCAATACTGTTCCCTCCAAGAGAAAAACAAATACAAGAGAGAGCCAAATTCAAGATCCATTCATTTCGAGATGCCTGGACACACTGCGTTTGAAAAACTGGAGATCATAGGAAGCAGGAAATACAGACAGAGGGAGACAGTTCCAGAGTTGACCTGTTGCATAAATGAAGGACTGGGAGTAACAGTTGACTCTTGCATTAGAGAGTTGGACAGAAAAGGGGTGAGAGTTTGCTGCTAGACGGGTGCTACGCGACCGTCGTAGAAGTGGAGGAATGCATGCAGACAGTTCCGAGGAACAGTGACCATTGAAGTAGCGATAGAAGAGAGATAAAGATGCAACACTGCAGCGAAGAGACAGAGGTTGAAGGGAGTCAGTAAGAGGGGGAGAGTTAATGAGACGAAAAGCCTTTGACTCCACCCTATTGAGAAGAGCTGTATGTGGGGAGCCTCCCCATACATGAGAGTTGTACTCCACACAGGGGCGGATAAAACCCCTGTATAGAGTCAACAATCGTGCAGGGGTAAAGAAGGAACGGAGTCGGCTTAGCACACCCAATTGCTTGGAAGCAGATTTTACAAGAGATCCAAGACAAGTCCCGAGCAAATGAAACCCCAAGCATGTTCAACGATGATGCAGGATTAAGTTGAGTATTATTAAACATAAGTGGGTATACCTGTGGAAGATTTTGTCGGGTTGATAGGTGCAAAAACTGAGTCTTTGATGCATTAAAACAACCAGATTATTTTTACCCCAGTCAGAGATACGAGCGAAGTCAGACATTAGGTGTGCCATAGCCTCATCCCTTGCCTGTTGAAGTAACTGCTGAGATGGACGTTGTGGGAATCGAATGGAAAAGTGAAGGGTGGAGTCATCAGCGTATGAGTGGATAGGGTTAGATGTACAGCTTAGAAGGTCATTGATGAATAAAAGGAAGAGAGTTGGTGATAGGACAGAGCCCTGAGGAACACCACTGTTAATAGATCTAGGAGAAGAACGACAGCCGTCTACAACAGCGGGTATAGAACGACCAGAAAGGAAGCTAGAGATGAAGGCACAGATAGAAGGATAGAAACCGTAAGAGGGCAGTTTGGAAATTAAAGATTTATGCCAGACTCGATCGAAAGCCTTTGAGATGTCAAGTGCAATGGCAAAGCTTTCGCCAAAGTCCCGAAAGGAGGATGACCAGGAGTCTGAAAGATAGGTGAGAAGATCGCCTGTGGAGCGTCCCTGACGGAACCCATACTGACGATCAGAAAGAAGGTTATGATAGGAAAGACGATTTAAAATTTTTCTATTAAGAACTGACTCGAAAATTTTTGAGATACAGGATGTTAAAGCAATTGGACGATAGTTAGAGGGTTGGGAATGGTCACCCTTCTTCGGGACTGGCTGAATGAGAGCAAACTTCCAGCAAGAAGGAAAGGTACAAGTTGACAGACAAAGGCGAAAGAGTTTGCCTAGGCAGGAAGTAAGCACAGAAGCACAGTTCTTGAGAACAACAGGAGGGACTCCATCAGGCCCATATGCCTTATTAGTACTGAGGCCAGCAATGGCAGAAAATACATCAGCTGAAGAAATTTTAATGTTAGCCATGAGGAAGTCAGAGGGGGGAAGTGAGGGAGGAACAGCACCGGAATCGTCTAAGGTGGAGTTGGAGGAGAAAGTCTGAGCAAAGAGATCTGCTTTATCAGTAGAAGAAATAGCACAGAGCCATCAGAGTAGAAAAGAGGAGAGAAGGATGATGAGGTAAAGTTGTTAGAAAGGTTTTTGGCAAGGTGCCAGAAGGAGCAGGAAGAGTTCGAGTTAGAGAGTTGAGAGCATTTTGTACAGATGAAATTATTTTTAGCAGAGCGAAGAACAGACTTAGCACGATTCCGGGTAGAAATGTATAAAAGATGTGATTCAGGGGTGGGTTGGCTCCGGTACCTTTTATAGGCCCTCTCCTTGTTGCGGACAGCATTAGAACAAGCGTGATTAAACCAAGGCTTTCGTGCATTAGTCAAAGGATATGAGAAAGGAATGTATGCTTCCATGCCCGAGAGAATAACCTCCGTAATGCGCAAGGCACACTCAGATGGCTCCCGGCCATGGAAGCAACAATCATTCCAGGGAAAATCAAAGAAGTACTGCCTGAGGGCCTCCCAATCCGCAGCTCCAAAGTGCCAGAGATGACGTTTTTTTGGAGGGTCCGCAAGCCATACCGGAGAAATAGGACAGGTTAAGGTGATAAGGTTGAGATCGGAGGAGCCCAACGAAGAGAAAAGATTAACATTGTAAGCAGAAGGATTAGTTGTAAGGAAAAGATCAAGTATGTTGGAGCTCTCTTCAAGGCGATCAGGGATACGGGTAGGGTGCTGTACAAGCTGCTCTAGGTCATTAGGGATAGAAAAGGTGTAGGCTTGTTCACCAGGTGGATCAGTGAATGGAGAGGAGAGCCAAAGGTGGTGGTGAACATTGAAATCTCCAAGAATGGAGATTTCAGAGAAAGGAGATGGATAGAATGTGTTCCATCATAGAAGTAAGATAGTCAAAGAATTTTTGATAGTCAGTAGAATTAGGAGATAAGTAAACAGCACAGATATATTTAGTCAGAGAATGACAGGAAACCCGAAGCCAGAGTGTAGAGAATTCAGAAGAATCGAGTTCAGGAACACGAGAGCAAGATAAGTTGTTGCGTATATATACACAACAGCCACCTTTGGCTTTGAAATGAGTATAGAGAAAGTAGGAGGATACAGAAAAGGGTTTGCTGTCAGTTGCCTAAGACAGCTGAGTCTCAGTTAGGAAAAGAAGGTGAGGTTTAGAGGAGGAGAGGTGGTGCTCAACAGAGCGAAAGTTAGAGGAAAGGCCACGAATGTTGCAGAAATGAAGAAGAAGAGAGTCAGACAGTGGTTCCAGGCACCTTGAGTCGTCACCGGGAGAGGGGCTGAAGGTAAGGGCATTTATGGTCCCTCCCCCTGGGGACCATAAATGTGTGTGTGTGTGTGTGTGTGTGTGTGTGTGTGTGTGTGTGTGTGTGTGTGTGTGTGTGTGTGTGTGTGTGTGTGTGTGTGTGTGTGTGTGTGTGTGTGTGTGTGTGTGTGTGTGTGTGTGTGTGTGTGTGTGTGTGTGTGTGTGTGTGTGTGTGTGTGTGTGTGTGTGTGTGTGTGTGTGTGTGTGTGTGTGTGTGTGTGTGTGTGTGTGTGTGTGTGTGTGTGTGTGTGTGTGTGTGTGTGTGTGTGTGTGTGTGTGTGTGTGTGTGTGTGTGTGTGTGTGTGTGTGTGTGTGTGTGTGTGTGTGTGTGTGTGTGTGTGTGTGTGTGTGTGTGTGTGTGTGTGTGTGTGTGTGTGTGTGTGTGTGTGTGTGTGTGTGTGTGTGTGTGTGTGTGTGTGTGTGTGTGTGTGTGTGTGTGTGTGTGTGTGTGTGTGTGTGTGTGTGTGTGTGTGTGTGTGTGTGTGTGTGTGTGTGTGTGTGTGTGTGTGTGTGTGTGTGTGTGTGTGTGTGTGTGTGTGTGTGTGTGTGTGTGTGTGTGTGTGTGTGTGTGTGTGTGTGTGTGTGTGTGTGTGTGTGTGTGTGTGTGTGTGTGTGTGTGTGTGTGTACACATAAATCGTTGATTTCGAGCAAAGGGAAGCATCAAACCGAAACGGCTTTAATTTGAGTAAGTGCTGATGAAAGTTGGTAAGATGGTTGGAACTGGGTCCGAAATGAGCCAGTATCAATCTCGTGTCGATTGATATTTTCTGAAGGGGGGTTTTGATCCCTATTAATAGTCTCCGTTGGTGTTATAAGCACAGGGCCTTTCCTTGGAGTTCATGCTTCACCACAGGAACGACTTTCATTTGGTACGTGCTTAAATGAATAAATCGTTGGTTGCCAGTTAAGCGATGCACAGTTCAGAAACAACTCTCACTTAAGCAAATACAGGGCATCGAAGCAGCTATTCGTCGGTTTCGAGCAGCAGGAGAGGCGGTTGAAAAACGGCCCTCATTTGAACAGACTGTGACTGTCCTGAGGGTAATGGAGTCTAATATACTATAATCCTGTCGTGTGTGTGTGTGTGTGTGTGTGTGTGTGTGTGTTGAGTTGTGTTTTGACATGTGTTTTCACCAGTTCCATTGTAAATAACTAAAATAAATTGTTACATAATATAATGCTATATAATGTTGTTTTTCTTAATCATCGATGGATTTAATATAACACCGCAGCTCCATCCTTCCTTTCTTGTACCCAACTAATCTTTTCACTCTCCTCAAACTCTATAACTCTTCATTCCCCCTACACTCCCCCCTCCCTCTATCCCCGTCCTATACATCCCTCGACTGCCCTCTCCCCCCCTCGTCACTGGTGGCTTGAAACTTGAGTCGAACAAGAGCGGGGTTTGCACTCAGGAAGAGATTGGATTGACACTGCTGACTGTAACAGGTGGAAGTGCTGGAAGGTGTACATCAGCTAAAAGAAAGAAAGAAAGAAAGAAAGAAAGAAAGAGAGAGAGAGAGAGAGAGAGAGTTAAAAGAAAAATTAACTTTGGACAATATTGCATTAGATCATTACGCATGTGCCCTATACAAACAATACACATTTTCAGTGCTGGCATATAATTCGTTCACTGAAATAATCCTGGCATTGTGTAGCAAAACAAAGCTCTCATTAAACCTGTGATGAGTTAGAGTATTTACATGGCTTAATTAGATTATACAGCGCTAGCTTGAATATTATATGCCAGTGCCACAAGTCAAATGATTTATGGGAGAAATATAGACTTCTTTTCCTGATCCCATTTTTGTATTTCTGCCTTCGGTGAAATGGCAGACATAAGGCTGATTTCTTGTTCTTGTTCTTCATTTTCTTCTTCTTCTTCTTCTTCCTCCTCCTCCTCCTCCTCCTCCTCCTCCTCCCTCTCCTTCTCCTCTTCTTTTTTCTTCTTCTTCTTCTTCTTCTTCTACATCGTCTGAAAATCCTTTGAAATTAGCTTTCGCCACTCCCACGTCGTCCAACGCACAATGTTCATCTCCATCTTCGCGGGGTGCATTACTCTCGTCCCGTCCCACCACCCATCACCATCCAAGCCTGGCCCGCCCACTCTTTCACACCCAACCAATCCTTTTCCCCCACCACTCTCAGTCACGGGCATCGAAATTTTTAACCACTCACTGCAAGGACGTGTTTTTTTTTTGTTTTTTTTTTCTTCCTTACCCTCCAGTTTTTTTTTTTTTTTTTTTTTTTTTGGGGGGGGGGGTTAGAGGAGACATCGAACTAGGGGGTCAGGAAATACGAATTGCTCTCACTGAGTTCTTTCATGCAAAAAATAAAATAAGAATAAATAAATAAATCTCCCCTAGGATAACTTAATTAGCGTGGAGGTGTCAAGAATCTTTGAAGGCTTAATAAAAGCTTGTCCTTAACCTTTCTAAACCATGATTTTTTTTTTTTTTCGCTTTTCATGTGTCCAGACGATTTCATTCAGCATAGGATAACCCTCGCCCCCTTCGTTAATAAAGAGTAAATATTGAAATGTTTCATGCATTTTTAAAACGTTTCCTTGATTTTGGTACATTTTGCACATTCTGAAGCCAAACCACCATTTCCCTCAATCGCCAACTTTCATCCCCACCAAACACTATCCCTACTAACCGCCATCCCCACCAACCTCCATCTTCACCCACCACCATCCCACCTACCACCATCCCATCAATCACAATCCCACAACCTTTCATCCTTATTAACCCCTATTGCCACCTCCCACAACCCACCATCCCATCACCCACTCTCCCACCATGCCATTAACAACCATCCCCCCATTTCAACAAATCACCGGCAAGCTCAATCACGATGTTCTTAAAGTAGAGAGAATAAAACGTAGTAGTAGCAGTAGTAGTAGTAGTAGTAGTAGTAAGAGCAGTAGTTTCAGCCCCATGCTAATCTGAATACGAACCCAGTGGAATGGAAGCTAAATTTATCCTTCTCCTACGGCCCACCACACCATCTTCGTACTAGGGGACAGGGAGGCTATTGAGAGACGTTTGTATCCTCAGGCAGCGTAGCCATCCTGTCATATTAGTGCCACCACGTGAAGGGATTCCTCTCTAGCACCAAAACAAAAAGTACTGTATTGGACTGAAGAGATAATCTGACCACTTTATTGGACTGAAGGGATGATCTGAACATCATCCCAGCCCTTCGTGCCCAGTCCCTTCCATTCACTGTACTGTATGTATTTTATTGTCTACATGCGTTTTTACCCTAGGCGTAAAGGATGGGTCAAGTTTATATGTGTCGTCCAGTCCTTTACTAACCTACCAGTATCCTCGGGGTCTGGGGTTGAGTTACTTAGTCCAGGCATATAAGGTGAGTTTGACCAGTCCCTCACACCTGAGTGGCATAATGTGAACCGTACTACAAAACCCCAACCACTTCTCAGATGTAAAACCAGTATCAGAAATCCTGTCGCCTCTCCTAACTCACTAAAGAATCAGTGTGGTGGATCTGGAGCAAAGGACGCGTATGACACTGATCTGAGTCCAAATGAAGTCATCAGTGTCATTTGCAGCAGATTCACCACGCTTGTTTTCAAAGTGCTTGGAGAGAAAAGCAGGGGAGGCGACAAGACTTTTCTTTTTTTTTTTTTTTTTTGCAAACTGTAGATTACAGTATACACTTATAGATCACATTCGATTGGAACACCCTAACCCACTAGACCACCAGGCGTCCAGCTTGGTATATGGTTGTCATCCAGAGTAGTAAGAGGAATCCTGGGCGAAAAGAAACCATTATGCTTGTTGCACAGTATAAAGGCGCCTGAAGGTATCATTACATCAAGTGAATGGATGGTGGGAGTCCCTAGCCAAAAAAAAAAAAAAAAGGCATAATTACTGAGATCTGCCATTCACAAGCTGTAGTGTGCAGAGGGTGTCTGGTGTGAGAATAAAGAGTAAAGAGTAGACTGTAGAACCTAGTGAATTCATGGGCTAGGGCTTCTACATAGTCCTACTGAGTGTTTGAAGTGGCGTTGGAATGTCGTAGCGGTTCATTTAATTCACTTTTAATTTACAGACCTTACTGTAAGTGGCTGAGGACATTATTTACGGGAAGAGATTGATTTTCGGCCACTTCTTCTTCAATGCATCGAAGTCCAAATTGGTGTGGGTTGCAAATGGAGATAGGAGGCTTGGGATTTAAAGATGGCCGACTAATACAGTTGTGAGGAGGGTTAAGAACAAATAAAATCAAGAGTCTGGGATTTAACCATAAGCAGCATCCATAGTAGACTTGCAACAAACACACACACACACACACACACACACACACACACACACACACACACACACACACACACACACACACACACACACACACACACACTGCCAAGTCACTGAGTACCTGAGTTCAGAAGTTGCAATGAAATCGGGGCAGTGGGGAGGGAGAGGGGCCCAGGAACCTTTTACAACAACAATACGTATCGCCTTTACAATGAGTGTGTCAAGCATGTAAAGTTGCGTTGTTTATAGTGGGTTGTTTATTGAGTTGAGGGTTCCATAAATTGCTGTGAGTGATGTGAGGGTGAACGAGGACTTAACATCTTGCAAATCACTTTGTTTGGACTTTAACATAGGCCTGTTGCTTGAGTAAAATTGCATACTCGAAACAGACCTGGTAATTGAGATGTGAAGCTAACTCTCTCTCTCTCTCTCTCTCTCTCTCTCTCTCTCTCTCTCTCTCTCTCTCTCTCTCTCTCTCTCTCCACCTTAAAATCAATGACGGGAAAATGTTAAACGGTAATGGTAAGAGCCAGAGCCATAACGCCTTTGCTAAGTATAGGGGGCTGAATATTACATGAGCACCCCTGTTGTATGTGACCCTTGCTATTTACACTCTTTCAGCTCGGGTAAGTTTCTAGCACACCCGTATTCTCGTCCGTTCAAGAAGCTCCCTAACACCTTTTCCTCAGCGATTTATTTTGTTTATTACACTTTAATTACCCATTCCGTGTTGTATAAATCCTTCTAATATCGCTGCACTCTGCATAATTAACGTATAAAAGGATATTAACCAGTCATATCCAAAAATAAATCGCTAGAAATCAGGTGCTAGGGACCCTCCTTGCCCGACGAGTATATGGGTCTTTGAACAGAAGGTGTCGGATTTAGCCTTAACTGATCCCTTTACTAATACAAATGAGTAATGTAGATGAAGTAAATTGTTCAATAATTGCCCGGAGAAAAATAATAATCGGAATGAAGGACGTGTAAGACAAGTTCGATGCTTCACTTTTTTCAGAGTTCTAATCCTTTCAGCCCTGAGACGCCATTTTGATTCCATTCCTGCAAGTACCACCATATTCTAAGAAATTTTGCAAAGATTTATCGAAGAGGTGGAGTTGCATTTTGCGTTCATTAAGCCCTTCATTACTTGGGGTCTTTATTTAAAAAATTAATGTCTAGTCGTGGCACAAATATATATAAATCCACCACTGAACTGGAAGGGTTTATCAGGCCGCCACCAGACTGTTTTCTTTGGCTTATTAGATTTTTTTTTTTTTTTAATAGTAAAGCGGTTAATGAAGGCTAATTCTACCCTCTGTGTGCCTGGTGATAATAGGAACACAGTAAAATAAGATGCATCGTGCCTTCACATAGTTGACTAATTTTTTGTTGATTATTCTTGCTACCCTCAGACGATTGTGTTTAAATGAAGAGAGACTTTTCGAAATGGACGGGATATATTTAAAAAAAAAAATAGTATACTAAAACAGACGTCACCATACTGGAGCTTACAAATCAATTTTTAATGATATGATATTCACTGGGCATCACCAGGCTTGTATGAATCTGTATGTAAACAAAAAAATTGATGAAGTATGTACACTACGGCTCGTTGTTCTCCTAGAATACGATACCTGATAAGCGAAATTTGTAGTCAGGTGCTTACTGTCTTGCTGGATGAACAATGACAAGGGAGAAACTAATATTGGCCAATTGTCTGATCCTTCCAAGAATCGAACTGGATGTCCTTCAGATGCGGGCAGGATATGTTACCACTGCAGCACCGACTCCCTCACGTCACCGAAGCCACCCAGCTCTCTACATAATTAGTCAAAACCATATATGAACGATATTTTATTAAGCAGCATTTTAACTCTTAGGGAAAATCTGGTTCCAGTTTGTACCAGTCACTGCACTGGAACAATTTAACAGTCTAGTGCAAATAGTGTCAAACCCCCTGCTTAAACAAACTTCTTCTTTTTTTTTAAGTTCAGGACACTTTCATTTACAGTTTGAGTTACGCGTGTAATCATGACTTCACAAGGCCTTCATATTCAATTGTTCAAGCTACTGTTTTGATTATAATCTTGTATTTTCCACACAATTAAATATTAATCACCTTGTATACACTGTGTTTATGTTTAATGTTGTAGGAACTGGGTACACGCACGTGCAAGGGTACACGAGGGGAATCTTGGGGGTACGTGGCCTGGTTCTCAAAATACCCAGGCTTTGAAGGAGTTTAAAGCCATGTTGATAAAAATAGTCTAAAGTTACTAGAAGTTATTCTCACCAAACGTTTAGATCTGTTATCCATTTTAGTTTGGTCGATGGGCCAACGTATGAAATTAAACAGTAACTAAGGAGATTTATTCCTGGCACAAAACAAAGGTTGATGTAATTCATGCCATCTCGACTTGGTATTCAAATGGGGGAATAGCCCAGTTCCGTCGGGTTAAAACAAACTGACAATAGTGGTGTGTAATGAATATGCCTTATTGTACAGCTAGATTTATGTAGTTGTAGGATTGCACAGTACAACCTCTAGGAAATGTGTTGTGGCTGAGTCAGGTTTGTTGCAGATTTAGCACATTCTCTCTCTCTCTCTCTCTCTCTCTCTCTCTCTCTCTCTCTCTCTCTCTAATTTTGTCGTAATGCCCCTTCTTCCATTATAACATAGATTTCACTAAATAGATGTATACAATCGACTCTCAACTTTGATTCGATAAGTCAGCTACCCTTTTCGAAGACATTTTAAGAAATATTTTATCACCTCTTTTTCAATGCAATGTCTGTGTCGTTTTGTCCTTCTGTGTGAACGTACGTAAAATTGTGTGTGTGTGTGTGTGTGTGTGTGTGTGTGTGTGTGTGTGTGTGTGTGTGTGTGTGTGTGTGTGTGTGTGTGTGTGTGTGTGTGTGTGTGTGTGTTTTATGTGTTTGCATGTGTGTGTGTATGTGCGTGTGTGGGGGTTTATTTGCCTTGTTTATGAGCACATGTGGTTTTGGTGGATTGTGTCTGTCCCATTTATTATCACGGTTGGTCAGACAGCACAGCGTAACTTAAATTTCCACGGCGTTGCTTCTGTTTTACCGCTGCCTTTACGATGTCAGGAAATTATCAAAGTAATTCCAGAAGTAAATGGTAAAGAAAGAGTTCCGACAAGAGATAGGCTTCATAGTGTGGAACAGAGTAATGTAGTACGGTGTGTGTGTGTGTGTGTGTGTGTGTGTGTGTGTGTGTGTGTGTGTGTGTGTGTGTGTGTGTGTGTGTGTGTGTGTGTGTGAATGATGGTTTGGTGTGTGACTGTGACATGTGCTTATATTGATTAGTATTTTCGTGTCCTAACCTTTGATGTACGTACAGGACTGAGTTAGGCTTGTAATTCCCCGTCTTTTATTCTATCATTCATTTCTCTAAATATGTGCATAATATTGGCACTTAAAGCTTCTCGTTTCACAAGCCAACTGCTGTCATGAAAAAAACTTTATTTCTGCATCTATCTCCCGACAATTTTTGGCTGTGCCCTCTTGGCTTTATGATTACAGTGTGTGTGTGTGTGTGTGTGTGTGTGTGTGTGTGTGTGTGTGTGTGTGTGTGTGTGTGTGTGTGTGTGTGTGTGTTAATCGAGACGAAGATATAAGTATATACGGCTGTATGCCTCTCCCTCCTCTCATACGGTGCTGAATCCTGGACTACCTACCAGCGTCACATCAAACAGCTTGAGATGTTTCATACCCGATGCTTACAACGCATCCTAAGACTCAAGAGGGAAGATTATGTCCCTCACTCACAGATTCTCCAGCAGGCAAAGTCAACCAGCATAGACACCACGTTGGCTAAAAAGCAGCTGGGATGGGTCGGATACGTGTTCCGCATGCCTGAGCACCGCCTTACACGCCAGGTTCCGCATGGCCGACTCCTTGCAGCGCGCCGCAACCCAGGGGAGCAGAAGCAGAGATATAAAGTTCATATAGGGAGACCTGGCCAGAGAAGAGATTAGAACACAGAGGCAAAACCAAAACAGAGTCCTTCCGGCAAACCCGGACTTGACATGCCAACCGTGTGGCAGACTTTACAGATCCGGGAATGCTATGAACAGTCACACAAATTGGCATCAAAGACGATGAGAAACACCATCAATGTGAGTATAACAAGCATCATCTTCTATAGCAGAAGGACAGCTTAAAGTAAGTAAGTAAGTAAGTGTGTGTGTGTGTGTGTGTGTGTGTGTGTGTGTGTGTGTGTGTGTGTGTGTGTGTGTGTGTGTGTGTGTGTGTGTGTGTGTGTGTGTGTGTGTGTGTGTGTGTGTGTGTGTGTGTGTGTGTGACTGTTCAGTTTGTTTATGAACCCATGTGGTTTTGGTGGCTTATGTCTCTCCCATTAATTACAAGGGCTTGCCATAGAGCATACCATACCCTGCATTTCCAGAGCGTTGTTTTTCTGTTTTACCTGCGCCAATACGAATTCAGTTTTATATCAAAGTAACGTAAGAAGTAACTAATAAATGAATATAAAAATGCCTTAATAAAAACAGTAGTAGTAAAGAAAGCTGTACGGCATGAAACACTCCACTCCAATGACGTACTTTAAATTTCACACTAACTTCAGACGATTTCATTCAGCATAGAGGAAAACTTTTCGAAGGGGTTGTGGATAGGTTCTTCATTTACCCTTTAAGTGTGAGAGATTATTCCCATATTGAAAAAAAAATTGTCTTTCCAGGATTACAAGCGAAAATTCGTCATAGTATTGATGGGATTAGAAACACACTGATCGATCAACCCTTTAACTCTGAAGACGTTTTTATTTCTTCATGTTAGAGTAAAATAATTTTGCTATACTTAGATAAGACCTCTAGTGCAGACGGGATTAACCATGGCTATATTGAACCCCTGCGGTTTAAAAAAATCTCTTGTAATCCGAAAAATATCGTCTGGCGTTGGGAGGATTTATGTCTATCAATCTTTATCTGTCTATCTATCTATCAATCTATCAATCTCTGTTTATCCATCTATAATACAGTAGCTGCTTATTGTCACATTAGGGTCTCGAGTCTCGTAGGATCCTTGCCGTGTGCAGCGAACTCATAAATCCGAATACTCGTAGGGTAACAAGGCTCAAAAGCACCTCTTCCTTGGCGATTTAGTTTTGGATATGGCTAGTTAATATTACTCTTTATTACTTTATTTACGCAGAATATGGTGACGTTAGAAGGATTTATATAACAGTGAATAGAAGAGCAAGGTATAAGAACCAAAATAAATCAGTTAGGGAAAAGGTGTTAGGGAGCTTCCGTAACCGACGAGAATACGGGCCATTTTATTTGCTGATGTTAGGTTTTGCAATCACTTCTACCCTCTGTGATTCTTTCATTTAATCCTATCGCATGTATACTGTATATAATTAACCTGCATTTCCTGTCCTTTTTTCCCCTGCCTACTTCGTTGTGCTTACTTCTCTTCCTACCTACCTTACGGCTTACCATTACTTCCCTGCCTACCTATTTAAAGCCCTACCCACCTATCTACCATCCTGCATTTCTCCTTCTCCCACTACCTATTTTCCTGTCTACCAGCCTTCCCATGTAGCTCCTTGTCTACTTTCCTGCCTACTTCTCTACCTATCTCCCTGTCTGCCAACTTCTCTATCCACCTCTCACCCTGCTTCCACCACCTAATTTGGTAGCGACACAGGCACGTTATTATTTATTATCATTTGTATTTATTATTTTTCATTTTACATTTATTTACTTAGCTTTTACAATTTACCAGTTTACACAGGGCTTTATATAAATCGTAATGGAGGATAATTCATTGTACTTTAAATGCTCCACGATGCAACTTTTATTACTAAGATCATGTAAATAAAGGGCATTTTATTGATGACTATGACCTTAGAGTTGACCTGAGCGTGTCGGCTAGTAGGATAAGGGCCCGTATGCTTGTCAGTTGAGAAAGTTCCCTAACACCTATTTTCTTTCTCGATTTATTTTGTTTATTACACCTTACTGTCCTCTTCTGTGTTAAACAAATCCTCCTACTATCGCCATACTCATCATAAATAACGTAAAAAAAGTATATTAACCAGCTATATCCATTTATAAATCGGTCAGGGAGAGGTGTTAGGAAGCTTCCTTAGCTGAGGAGAATACGAGCCAAGAACACATCATCATCTTCAGAGGACCCATTTAACACCTCGATCGTCAAAGTCGTCCTATAATTGCGGCCAACGGAGCGCGAACAGACAGACGAATGGAAGGACGAACACCTCTAGTCTGGCACCCAAAATTTGCTACTGGAACACTGTATTCAATTATCTTATGAAGGAAACCACTCTCAAAACAAGGAGTAACTGTGAATAAATTGCAGTGGACTGACGAAGGGAAGGATCAGCTTTCCCTTAAATCTATGCATCAATAACGAAAATATCTAAATTCTTCTAATGCCTCAGAGTAATGAATCACCCTGCGCAGTATTGTTTAGCCACCATTAGATGATAGGTAGATTGACAGGTAGACAGATAGACAAACAGATAGACAGATAAATAGATAGATAGATTTACAAGGGATAACGGGAGCGAAGACAAATTCATCACTGGTGTAATAGGAATCGCGACATTACTGAAGAAACTAAGTAACCGAATGACTTTCTCTCTCTCTCTCTCTCTCTCTCTCTCTCTGCATCCGTTCTTCCACCCCCATTTATGTCAGCTAGTCTGACCAAGAGAGGAAAGATTAACTTGTCCCAGAAAAAAGTATGGGACTTGGACATCCAGTAAGGAAAGAATTATTGTGTGCTTGCTATTTCCAGGCGATTTTATTCAGTTCTAGAGAAACGTCCGTAATGGGGGAGTTAATTCTAACATTAACCCGTACGGTGTAAGGTTTCTGGTAGTATAGTATTATTATTATTATTATTATTATTATTATTTTTAGTAGTAGTAGTAGTAGTCGTAGTTAGTGATAGCAGTAGTAGCAGTAGTAGTAGTAGTAGCAGGAGTGATAATAATAATAATAATAATAATAGCAGTAGTAGTAGTAGCAGTTATAACTTCACCCAAAAGAAGAATGAATCCGGCCGACAGCAGGCTGAATATCTCTCCTGCACTCCACAACCCTCATTTTGCAGAGAAAGGAAGGGAACTGAGGAACTTCTGTATAAACAGGCAGCTTCACCGCTCAGTTATATCGATGCCACCAACTGAAGGTGACATTAGCACCACGTTGCCTCAAAAGCGGAAAGAATAGTTTAGCAGAAATGAGAATAACTGAAAATTAGGTCATCGGGTTCAAGGGGTTAAACCTGCCAAAAACTGGGTCAAGCTCTGTTGCCTCGTGAAAGAGAGAGAGAGAGAGAGAGAGAGAGAGAGAGAGAGAGAGAGAGAGAGAGAGAGACTCGTAATTGATCCAGTTTACGACAAGCAGCTGCCACAGTCCCACAGAGAACTCCTGGTGGTCCTACACTGCTCTCCTTTTAACCCTTTAACTGAGAAAGACAGACAGGAACAAAACTCTTCGTCTACGGGTACTATGTCCTGATCTTTTTGTCACCTTCCTCCACCACTTTCTTCTTGATTTCCCCTTTTACAGAGAATATCCATTAGGAAGTAAATAAATTGTACTGGCTCTTTCAGTTTAGAAATATTAACTAGGAGAGAAAAATAAGAATCGTCCATAAGCAAAAAAGGAATTCTACTAAGTCTCTCTAACTAGGAATATTAGCCAATAGAGGTAATTTGGAATCATTCATAAGCATATAAAGGAACTGTTCTCTCTCACTAGGAATATTAGGCAGAAGACGAATGTAAGAATCATCCAAAAGTACAGTAAGTAAACGAACTGAACTAAGTCTCTGTCGCTTTAGGAATATTAAGGAGAGGAGAAAGGTGAAAAGGTGAAATACTAGGCAAACTTTCATTATCAACTTTCTCCTCTGCATTTTGCTTTGGCTAACGACAAGCATTTAGTATACTTCAGCTAAACTTAGGGCTTCACGAATGTTAAGAACTCTCGCGACAAAGTTTTGGTTGTGAGTAAAAAACTTTGTATTCTGGCTTAATGCAGGCGATTATACTTAGTCCTTAGAAACTCGCCGAAGTTGGAAGGGTTACTCATTATATCCAGTGACGAATTGGTTAGTTTATTACACCCGCGCCCGCGACAGAAAGGCTGAGGTTATGCTTCGCTCGACGTGTGTGTGTGTGTGTGTGTGTGTGTGTGTGTGTGTGTGTGTGTGTGTGTGTGTGTGTGTGTGTGTGTGTGTGTGTGTGTGTGTGTGTGTGTGTGTGTGTGTGTGTGTGTGTGTGTGTGTGTGTGTGTGTGTGCGTGCGTGCGTGCGTGCGTGCGTGCGTGCGTGCGTGCGTGCGTGCGTGTGTGTGTGTGTGTGTGTGTGTGTGTGTGTGTGTGTGTGTGTGTGTGTGTGTGTGTGTGTGTGTGTGTGTGTGTGTGTGTGTGTGTGTGTGTGTGTGTGTGTAACCAAAATAACTCAAACAGTTTTCATTTGATTCAAGCCAAACAGCTACGTCCACCCCTGCAGTATTCTAAGGGGAAGGAAATAAATAGACCACTTTTTTTTTTTTTTTTTTGGAGGGGGGGGTGAGTTCCCTGGACCCTTACCTTGGCTAAATCCTTGTCTGGGGGAGAGGTTTACTACATCACAAAATTTCTTTCTCATTTAAAAGCAGTTGCAAGGGAGGTAATATAATCTTTCCATGATAGGTCCCGGGAAAAAGAAACCGTAAGGATATTAACTGAGGATGAAGCATTAAAGTGTGTGTCATTTAATCTTAAGGTATACTGCCGCTGATGCCACACAATTACAGCACGTTCGTTTGAAAGTGAATCCAGGAACGTGAAAGGGTTAACAGTTGTCGGTATAACTCTTGAATTTTAACTAGCGCAAATCGCTTTTCTTTATTTTTTTTAGCTAAGAGCAAGTTAAACAAGCCTTAGGCCCGAATTCTAGTCGATTAAGGAAGTTCCCTTTGCATCTCCTCCCTAGCTATTTATTTGCCGTATTACAGTACACATTATTTTTCGCTTCTATATGATTTACTGCTTTTCAACAGTGATGTAATCTGCATATAGACCACACACGAGAATTCTAGCGTGCCATGTCCAGGAATAAGTCGGTAAGAAAGAGATGTTACTGAGCTTCCTTTCTTGCAACTATAATCCCCTCATGGTCGAAACAAGTCTAGTACTATACTCCTGCCAACACCAGACGGGTTTATTCAACTGAGAGTGAATATATTATAGTAACTTTACTTTAACTTGGCCTAAAATTGATATCTCTCCATCTTGAATACTGAGTTGTAACAGTAGTTTAATGCTAGGATGCAATGCTAGTCACGAAGAAGCGCTATGGACCTGACGTAGAGCCGCTGTACTGTCTTTTTCCTTCACTGACCTATGTGAAATAACCTGCAAATAGTCGAAAATCTGGGCCATGTTTAGGTAAAAGGAGTATAATACAATTTTCATGATCCAGAAAGCCGTGGTTTTGAGTTTCAGAAAATATCAGACGATTTTATTCCGCCAGCTTTCTTGCTGGTTAAGGAAGCTCCCTAACACCTGTTCCTAAGCGAATTATTTTGCTGCTTACTTCTTCCTATCCTCTTCTTTGTCATTTAAGTTGTATTCTTGTCGGGTATAACAGAAAGCTCCCTAATACTTCCTAAGCTATTTATTTTGTTTATTACCTCTTCCTGTCCTCTTCCGTGTCATTTAAATCATTCCAGAACCACCATTTTCACCATATATTACACACAAATTGATAATGACCAGCTGCATCCAAAAATAAATAGCTAAGGATGATGTGCAAGGGAGCTTCCATAATCGACGAGAATATGGACCAAAGTGTAAGAATATTGGCACCAGTAGCCCTCTTACAATCGGCGCAACTCTAGCAATGTATTCCAGCCAAATAATTTTATTCAAGTGAGGGAAAGTTAAAAGGAGCCTGAGATTGAAATTGCATCATACAGTCATCTTATCAACACTTCTTCCTTCCTTTCCTTATCCTCTACAGTTTAAGGAAAAAGAAGAAATAAGAAGAAAAGAGCAAAAGGAAGTATGAAATGCTAACACGATGGGTAAGGAAAACTTAAAGAAATAAGTAGGAGACAGGAGATGTAAGGAAAACAGAAAATATTAGGAAAAAAATAGAGAAATAAGTAGAAGAAAAAAGCTGTGAGGGAAACTAGGAAATATAAAATGCTAACATAAAGAGCAAGGAAAAGGGAGAGAAATAAGTGCAAGAAAAGAGGTATGAAGGAAAGCAGGAAATATGACAAGCTAACGTGAAGGGCAGGGAAAAAACATAAGGGAGAAGAGAGAATGGAAAAATGGAACTTCTCCCTCCTTGGATACATTTCCCCTTCTCCTTCACGCTTCTTCTCTTCTATTACCCAGACATGCACCATTTTTTAAAGTCTTTAGCATAAATTGAAGTTATTTTAGCAGTGACGCTCCCTCATGAAACAGACCTCAACTATACCCTTTTTATTCTAACCTGACCCAAATTGCCATCTCCTCACCTTGTATATCGAGTTGCAATAATAGATTATCACTAGAATCTGATGCCAGTCACGAATGAAGTGCTATGAAAAGAATGTACAGCCGTAGTATTGTCTCTTTACGCCAAGGAGCCACGTGAAACAAGCTGCAAAAGGGACATAAAACTGGGCAAAGTTAAAGTGGAAGAACTATTGAAATAAATCTTCCTTTTACTCTTCTTACATCTGTCCTACCAATACTGTATTTTGCATTTCCTCAGTACAGTTAGGGTTCGTAGTCTAGTCACATAAAGAGGCTCCGTGGCACCTCTCTCCTAACGACTTATTTTTGGATATGGCTGGTTAGCATCCTTTTGCACATCATCTGTGCAGAGTACGGGGATGTTAAGAGTGATTTATGTAGCACGGTAATATAGTAAGGTGCAATACGCAGAATAAGTCGCTTATAGGAAGAGGTGTTAGTAAGCAACTGATTATCGTAGCAGTTCTCGTGTCGTCGATATATATAAGTTTAATCCTTCTCCTTCAGGTATAAGTTTAATCCTTCTCCTTTAGGTATCAGTTTAATCCTTCTCCTTTTGAGTATAAGTTTAATCTTTCTCCTTTAGGTATAAGTTTAATCCTTCTCCTCTAGGTATAAGATTAATCCCTCTAATTTAGGTGCAAGATTAATCCTTCTCCTTTCCTCCTGTCGCCTACTAACTCTGCCACTTCCTTCCTCTCCAGTCCTTGCCATTTTCCTGCTCCTCCTTCTTCTTCTCCCCCCCAGATCTTTGTCTGTCCAGTTTCCTTTCCCACTCCCTCTGTGAGTACTTTTCCTTCAACTACTCACTCCTCCCCCCGCCACTCTCTCTCTCTCTCTCTCTTGCAGTCACACACACACACACAGGGAGAGAGAGAGACATATACAGTATGCACATTCACATACAGACACACATACTGTACCCACAGACAAACAGGCAGAAGGACTGAAACACACACACACACACACACACACACACACACACACACACACACACACACACACACACACACACACACACACGTCAGCCCCAACAGGTCTGTCAGAACTAAAAACTTGAGAGTGTTCAAAATGTTTCGCCTCACCCATGTGGCTTGTCCTTTCCCTTATGTATACCTTAGAGAGAGAGAGAGAGAGAGAGAGAGAGAGAGAGAGGATTTGGTTTTCCTCTATATTTGTAACCCACACCTTGAGGTAAAAAGAAACACGTTAACATGAAGAAGAAAGCGAAAGGAAAAAAAAGAAAAAATGATAACCAGCAAGACAAGAAAAATATATAAACAACTCTACCCGTCATCTGTGAGCCAGGTAGACTGTAATAATAATGTTAGATGAATACTTGGCTGTTATGTATCTACCCTGTATGACTCCCAGTGCTGGTTGAGTGACATGTAAACTCAAGTTGTGACTCTAAACAACTTTTATTAACAGTTTTTCCCTTTACAATCAATACTTTCTGAGATTTGACTTTTCGACACAGACACACACAGATACGTATCGTACAAAAACAATGACCATCGACCTCGTCCACCTGGTTCAATATTTGAGGAAAGTATGAAAATATTAAAATATGTAACGTCTCCCTCCCTGTCCTTATCCCCTACGGTTTAAGGAAAAAACTAAGAAGAAATGCGTTGTTCAAAAGAGATATGAGGGAAAATAGGAAATGTGAAATGCTGACATGAAGGGCAAGGAAAAAAATATCGATAAGTGAGAAGAAAGAATGAGATAATTAAACTTCCTCCTCTCTTCCTCTTAAGCCTTTGAGGGAAAATGAAAGGATATGAATAAAGGAAAATCAAAAGGAGATGTGTGAAGAAGATATGTGGCGGCAGGGAGGAAGGGGAAGAGGAAAGGAGAGGAAAAGAAGAAGGAAGAAAGAAATGGAGAGGAAAGGAAGGAGAAACTGATGAAGAAAAGAGACGGAGGGGGAAATGAAAAGAAGGAAAAATCGGAGAGGAGGAAACAAGACAGGGAGGAAATAGCAGCGGAAGGACGAATTGAAAAAGAGAGAGGAGAGGAATGAAGTTTGAAATTCAGAAGCAAAAATGGAAGAAAAGAGAGGGATGAAGAAATGATGAGGTAGAGGGAGGAAAGTAAGAGAGAGAGAAAGAAATGGGGAAATATAACTCTTGCTCCTGTTCTGTTACCAATGTAAGTTCAGTGGTAAAAGAAAAGAGAATATGAAGAGGAGAAGCCAAGGAAAGGAAGGAAGACGAAATGAAGAGGAAGAAAGGTGAAAGTAAGGAAAAACATCGGCTCTTTCTTACAATAATGGTAGGGGAAAAAGAAACGTGACGAGAAAATCGGGAAAAAAGGAATGAAAGTACGGGAAATGAAAAATCAAAACAAACTGAACAATATCTAGCCTATCTATTTATATCTTTCTGTGTGTGTGTGTGTGTGTGTGTGTGTGTGTGTACATATATATATATTTATATATATATATATATATATATATATATATATATATATATATATATATATATATATATATATATATATATATATATATATATATATATATATATATATATATATATATATATATATATATATATATATATTCCGCAGTTCTTTCCAGGTCCTTTCCTTCTTCATTTGCTAATGTCCCGCTCCCTTCCTTTTTCTCCCCTCATTCCCCACCTCTCTCTCTCTCTCTCTCTCCTTTGCACTCTAAGTCTCCTGTGTAGTAGCGAATGTTGTGAAGGATGCTGTGAGAAGTGAGTCTAAGAGTGAAGGTTGGAGTCACCAGCGTATGAGCGGATGAGGCAAGGTGCAAAGTACGGACAACAACCGACGAAAAGGAAGATAGCAAGTGAAAGAAGCGATCACTACAGAAGATCACAACTGACCATTTTAGGCGATCTGTGGCCGTTCACATCTACAGATAAATATCGACCAGAGAGGAAACCCAAGATGAAGGCACACAAAGGTAGATGTAAACCATAGGAGGGTAATCTGGATATGATAGGTTTGTGACAGACTCCGTTGAAGACCTAAGCGATGTCCTTTTGTAGGTGTCGCCAAAGTTCCGTAAAGAAGATGACCGTGAATAAATGAGAAATGTAAGAAAGTAGAAAGAACGCCAGTGGAGTATCTTGAAGCCCATTCTGTCGGTCCGAAAGAAGGTTGTGTGGAGACAGACATTTAAAGGTTGAAAACGGTAGCTATTCTTACGGACAGGTTCTGTGAGAAAAATCTGCTAGCCGGAAGGAAATGTGCACGTTCCCGACAATGGCGAGGGAGTTTTCTCAGGCAAAGTGTCAGCTAGTGAGCACATTATTTTCTTAAGAGTAAGAGAATGGACTCCATCAGGACTGAATGCCTTACTGACACTGCGAGAGGTGAAGGCAGAAGGTACATATTTTGAGGGCATTTTAATGACAGGAATGGGGAAACCAGAGGGGAGAGAGGCGGAGGGATAGGTCTGTGATAGTTTAAAAAGGAGTCAGGGTTGAAAGTCTGAGGGGAAAAGAAAAAAAAACAGCTTTGTCAGAGGAAGAAGCCGCTATCTAGCCATCTAAGTTTAAAAAAAAAAAAAAAGGAGAGAAAGAAGAAAGTAAAGCAATCCGAGAAGTTTTAGCAAGATGCCAGTAGGTGTATAAAGATTTTGAGCTGGGGAGTTCATTGCACTTGGGATGAAGCTGTTTTTAGCAAGACGAAGAGCAAGCGTAGCACACATCAGAGTAAAATCATGAAGGCCGCGTAATTCAAGCTTAGACTGGCGCCCACACATTTTTAAAGCAGCTCTCTTGTTGTGGACAGGAGTAGAACAGGTCTGAATAAATGTCCTTTTTCTTTTTTCTTTCTTTTTTTTGGGGGGAACTGTCAGACGTTAAGGGAAAGCAATGGCTGCCTCTACTTCCATGAGAGTAAATACACACACACACACACACACACACACACACACACACACACACACACACACACACACACACACACACACACAGGCTAAAAACTTGGTATGTCCAGTGTATTCTCCTTCCATCATGTTGCTTCTCACTCCCTTTATGTAACACTCACAGCCGGGGAGGGAAAGAAGAGACAGGGAGGAGGAGGAGGAAGAGAAGGAGGAGGAGGAGGAGGAACACAGAGGAGAGAAGATGACAAGGATGATGATGATGATGATGATGATGATGATGACGAGAGAGCGAGACAGAGAGACAGGCAGACAGAGAACAATACTGCTTCTCCCTCCCTTTTCTACCTCTCACAGCAACAGCACGAAAGAGGAGAGACACAGAGTGGAGAAGTGGAGGAAAGAATGTAGGAAGGAGACATGGAGAGGCAAGGACGAGGAGGAAAATAAAGGAGAGAGAAATAGGAGAGAAAAGGATCGTATTGCTTCATTCTACCCTCCCTGTAACTCTCACTAACACGGAGAGAGAGAGAGAGAGAGAGAGAGAGAGAGAGAGAGAGAGAAGGAGAGGTGAGGAACCAAGGGGAAGAGAGCGAAGGAGTGTGAAGGAGAGAGAGAAAGGAGAGGAAGAGAAAGTGTCGCTTCTTCCTCCCTTTAAGTAACCAGGACAGAAAGGAGGGA